>NW_026900840.1:0-227503 GCF_033783945.1 Neopsephotus bourkii | reverse complement strand
TAGAAAGGCTGGAGAACAACTATCATCATAATGCTTCACAAACAAGAAAAGGGAGCTGCTTAGAAAACAGCTCTGTGGAAACAGCAAGGAAAATGGGGATTGCTGCAAACACCTGATTTTGAGCATTCTTTCCTGTATCTTTGAATACCTGGTATTAGATTAATGATTTGACTTGCAACTGACAACAGGCTTGGCTACACTGATCTCCTCTAATCTTTAGCTGCAGATAGGCAGAAAGAAATCTGTGTACTTCTATTCCTACAGCTTATTTGTCACTGAGAGTGGTAGACACATAGCTACTGAAACATACAGGTGAGAACAAAGGAAGACAATGACCTTTTTTGTGTTATTTAAATTCTTTGTTTCTGCTCATAATCTCTACTATATGCACCTCCTGGGGCTCATAATTTCCCCCAAGTAATCATAGTATTTAAGAATTACACCGTTGAGCACAAGATATTTACTAGCTTTGAAAACGAGTATGTGTTTTGAAATCTTAACTTTGGTACTGCAAAGGGAAACAGAGAAATTGCCAGTGTCCAGACTCAGGAATAGAGCCTTGCAGTTGTTCATGTTTGGAAGAAAATCAGCACAGTCAGAGACAGAATAAGTGTTTTCATAACTTATTAAGATATTACTACGGGTATCAGGATAAATATTACTACAAGGTAAACATCACTCCTTATCAAGTTACCAAGTCATGTGCACTTAAAATCACTAAACTTACAATCTAGTCTTCATAACCGTTCATATCATCCTAAAAAATGATCACCTGATGATTACTCATATTGGTTGAGCATCTGTAATTAAAGCTTTCAAATTTAACTTTATTATTGATCTTCAAAGTATAATACTAAAGATGTACAGTGCTAGATCGCTTTCTTAAGAATTAGGTGAGGCAAATTTATTTTCCACAAAAGATAAGTCATAACACACTGAGATACTGTCTCAATGCACAAAACACTGTCAGTTGGAAACATTGTTTTGTAAGTATTTATTTGCATATTAATTATTGTTTGGTTTCTCGTAGCCAGTCCAACATCAACAGAGCTCCACCATTATCCCATTACACAATTATATTAAAGATCACGCCAGATGGAAAGTTGGCTCAACCTAACTGTACAGGCTCTAGCAAAATAGAACAATATGCAGAACCTGGAATTTAATATTATATGCTCATTTTCCACTGACCACTGAAGACTTCAACTTTAAATAGCATGAACTGACAGCATTTAAGCACTACAGCTTCTCATTTTTCAGCTTGTGCTAACCATTTGTGGTGCAGACGAACAGAATCACAGCAGGAGCGACTGAGTCAATAAGGAAACAATTACACAGCACAGAACTCTTTGGGATACCACAGGATGACATATTTCACCCAACATAATCAAAAGCAAAGTATCTTTTACACAGAATATCTGGTAAAGCAATCACATCTTGTTTCCAAGGTTTTTTTTTGGTCCATATCTTCATGTATGGATTTTTGTTTAGAAAAGACAGGCAAACTGCCCTTGTACAGCTTTGAAATAACTGTTCTTGAAAAATCGCAGAATCACTGAATCATTAGGGTTGGAAGGGTTCTCTGGAGATCATTTAGTTCAAGCCCCTGCCAAAGCAGCACTACCTTCAGCAGGTTATAGATGAACACGTCCAGGCAGGGTTTGAGTGTCTCCAGAGAGGGAGACACCACAACCGCCCTGGGGCAGCCTGTGCTCTGCCACCCTCTACATGAAGATGTTCTTCCTCATGTAGAGGTGAAACTTCTCATGTTTTAGTTTACGGCCATTGCTCCTCGTCCTGTCACTGGCCACCACTGAAAAGAGCCTGAAAAATTAAGTCTCCTTATACCTATATAGCTTTAAGTCTCCTTTAAATGCTAGCTTTACAGGCATACATCTGCATGTCATTTATTAATGCAACAAATTGGTATCTCTGTCACTACAGAACTTCTTAGACAAACTGCAGTAAAATTAGCCACCTATTTTGTGAGACAGACAACAGAGAAATTCATTAGATAGATCTGCAAAGTTGCTTTGGTAAGTTGGAAACAAGCAGTTTCCTACAGTATTTCAACCATACTATTTTAAAAGATTATTTATGATCCCTAGCAGAGGGGTTTTCTTGGTTTAACTTGCTGATTTGGATTTTCTTTTCAAAATTCTATGCTCACGGCATAGTGATTTTGAATTTATGTTGCCACATGATTGAACAGAATCATGCATTCCCAAGTAGGGGTATCCTTAATTTTGGCCAAAACCCCAGCCACAATAGAAGTAATTCTCACTCTGAGAGGGAATTGTCTTCAGCATATTCCAAGACAGCAGTGAATTTTCACTAAAGTAACCATGTGAAGGTTCTTTTTCTCTGTTCAAAGTTTCTGAAACAAAGTAAGGTTTTGGAAATTTTAGACAATTCAATAAAAGGTTGATCAGACCCAGAGCATCGCCACAAATGCATCCACAACCATACTCCAAGTTTACATATTTAATTACCACAACTGCAAATGTTTTGGCGCAGCAGTAAGCTGCCCTGCTACGGTATTTGTACAACATGTAAGGCTTATCTTGATAAGTAAACTCAAATAAAACTTAACAGTATATGTAACTGCGGGAATGTAATGAGAACTGTTCCTCCACTTTGTTCATCTTAATAACCATGTTGTCCTGAATTCAGTACATTTGCAGATTTTTAATACATTATGCAATACTTTACAACCACAAAATCGAGAACTGTGTGGAAATCCTTCATAATGATTTAATCTATGTTTTTCAAGTGCTTCCTAATTTTTTTTCCTTCTTTTTAAATAGAAGCCACACAATGTAGGAGTACCAACGTAGTTTGAAAAAAGTACTGTCAAAGTTCACCTTACTAACTTATTGTGTGGTACACCACACGATAACGCAGAATGAAACAATTACTACTATATACTACTAGATACAAAATCATAGAATCATAGAATGGTTTGGGTTAGTAAACTAAGCCTGTGTAGTCCAGATGGATATCAAAGGCCCTGTAGCTCAGTCAGAGCTGTGAGGTTACAGAAGGATACAGAAGTTATAGAATGAAATTACTACTATATACTACTAGATACAAAATCATAGAATCATAGAATGGTTTGGGTTAGTAAACTAAGCCTGTGTAGTCCAGATGGGTATCAAAGGCCCTGTAGCTCAGTCAGAGCTGTGAGGTTACAGAAGGATACAGAAGTTATAGAATGAAAAATGTTACTGGCTTTATTAGGCAAGTCTATTGTACGATCACGGTAGTTTGCTATAATTCATAGAATCACAGAATCATAGAACAGTTAGGGTTGGAAAGGACCTTAAGATCATCCAGTTCCAACTCCCTGCCATGGGCAGGGACACCTCACACTAAACCATGCCACCCAAGGCTCTGTCCAGTCTGGCCTTGAACACTGCCAGGGATGGAGCATTCACAACCTGCCTGGGCAACCCATTCCAGTGCCTCAACACCCTCACAGTAAAGAACTTCCTCCTTATACCCAATCTAAACTTGCGCTGTTTAAGTTTTAACCCGTTACCCGTCTTATCACTACAGTCCCCGATGAAGAGTCCCTGTCCAGCATCCTTGTAGGCCCCCTTCAGATAATCTACTGTGTTCTGCATGCCTTTTGTAGCCTGGATACAGCAATATCAAGCACACTGCTAAAAATCAAGAGAAACCTGCAGAAGCAATTTACAGGTCAGCTGGAACACATTCTGTCTCTTTCAAAATATTAGTAGCATATGTTTCTTAACATCAGATTTTTCATAAGATGCAAAGGCATTTTAGTTATTTGATGGCTGAATTTTGTAGTAATGAAATTAAGGTAAGTAAAAGGATTATAGAACGCTTGTTAACAGCAAATAGTCTACAGTAAGCCC
The DNA here is from genome assembly GCF_033783945.1 of Neopsephotus bourkii. Taxonomy (NCBI): domain Eukaryota; kingdom Metazoa; phylum Chordata; class Aves; order Psittaciformes; family Psittacidae; genus Neopsephotus; species Neopsephotus bourkii. The sequence goes on along the minus strand of NW_026900840.1, from coordinate 223,619 downwards.
AGAACACACTCTTTATACTACAACTATTATTTACCATATCTATTTTATATAGCTTCAGTTTCTCACATAACTTTAAAAAAAATAAATTGTGTATTTGTGGTAAGCAGAAATTTAATTTTCCCTACCAAGCACAACCTACAAAACCTTCTCGAACAAAGATGCTCTTGGCCGAGGAAGGTGGTACCTCACTGTTGTATCACTTGTTTGGAAACATGAATTCTAAGCTACTCAACCTTGAAAAAGAAAGTATAGAAGTTATATAAGAAGTTATTCTACACTTTGCAGTTCTTTGATTCTCCTTAAATCCCTTGGTATTTTTCTACTTGTGGAAAATGGAGTTGGAGAACAAAAGTAAATGGTAACAAAGTAAAATAGAAGCCTGTAAGTTAGGGAATTTGGAATTCCAACACATCTTCAGGGACAATGTATGTATTAAATACAAAGAAAACAAGAAAAGAATATATCTGCTTATTCAAATACCCATATGTTTGGCTTAAAGTCATCAAACACTGGCCTGCAGCATTCATGGCTGCAGTATTTTATACTTCTCTACAGATTAAGTTGAATAGCACTTACTTTAAAGCTACAGGATTGGGGTAGGATGGAACGTATGTTAGCTTAAAAAGAAAACAAATTCTGTAACAGTCTGATCTTATTTGTCATTCTTCTTAGTGAATCTTTGCTGGATGCTCCAGCATTCTCGTATTGATAACTACTACATGGCAAGACTCAGGCTTTTGTCTCTCAACCAGCCAGTCACCTCATCTAGAAAGTAGTGTCTGATGGATGCATGTAGTGGTCAGGCAATACAGCATGATCACTGGCTGGTCCCTGTCCTACTTAGCTAGCTTTTCACTGAAGAAAATGCTGAAATTTTGAGTTCCTCTTAGTTGTTTCTCAGAAATTTAGAGCATCAAGTTGAAGCAGCAACTCAAAATTCATCTGCCTATTTTGGGGCACGCACATTGGGCAACATTTATTTTCATGTTTCAAAGTATTCTTTATACTTACAATGCATAGGAATGGCTTGATTTTAACAGATAAAGTTTAAAAAATAGTTACTCAGCAAAAAAGAACTGGAGTGCCTGTCTGTAAGTCACAGCTGTGCCTGTGTACCAGTCTGCTGCTATCATTTAAAAAAAACCCAAACACACACTACAGCCTTCTAAGGAAATTTTGCATTTTGTCTCTATTTGTATCACAACCGTTGCTTTTTTACAGTCATCAGATCATAAAATATTTTAGCTTGGAAGGATTCTTGAAGAGCATCTAGATCCAACCACCTGCCATGGGCAGGTACACCTTCCCCTAGACCAGGTTGCTCCAAGCCCCGTCCAACCTGGCCCTGAACACTGTCAGGGATGGGGCAGCCACAGCTTCTCTGCACAACCTGTGCCAGTGCCGCACCACCCTCAGAGGGGAGTATTTTTTTTTTTTAATATCTAACCTAAATCTCCCCTCTTCCAGCTTAAATCCATTCCCCCTTGTCCTGTCACTGTATGTCCTTGTAAAAAGTCCTTATAAAATGTCAGTAATGTTTCTCTGAGGTTTTCTGTATGCATTTGTTGCTTAAAGTATCAGACCAAACTTAAGATTTTTTTCACAATACTGTATTTACAATACGTGGTCTTTCTTTATTGTATTTTAGGTGCATATTATGAATTGTTCATATTTTCACATGAGAAATATTTATCCCCTTCAGCACTTACAGTTGCAAGCTGTCTGAAGCAATAATGTACTGAGCTAGAACAGATTCTTCTTGTGGCTTAGGGAATTTTCCTTTCTGGGAGTTCTGTTGGAGAAATTCAACTCAGAATTTAAGCCTTTAAGTGTTATAAGGAAGAAAAAGCTGCTTGTGAGACTTGTATTGCTCTTTCACAAACCTTAGGGGTTTTGACTTAAGCTGAGCTGTTTCAGGCATCAACTCCCTGCTTTGAAGTAGTTTTAAAATGGTACGTTCCAATTTCCACAGTTTATTTCATACTTTCTAAAAAAAAAAAAAATCCATAATTCTGTTCAGTTCTGCTGGTGAACAGTTTAGTGCTGTTCCAGATAAAATATATTCAAATGCCACTTTATGTCTCTCTGTCCATATTTGGAGAGTACGTTACTTTAGTCACTCCTATATAACGAGAACACGAGGATATGGGTGCTGCAAATGTAAGAGCTGGAGATTCAAAGATTGCAGAACTGCGAAAGTAACATGATTTCTGAACCAGTTGTCACTGCCCTCAGAATTCTGTTTAGCTGAAATGAAACTAATGTCCTTTTGGTTTTCATTCACTGCAGCGATTCCCTGCAGAATTAAGAACCCAGTGCAGCATCCACCGCAGTTAATGACATGACATGACAAGGAAAGCTCTTAAGGGGTCTGCAGGGGGAAAGTAAGTTTAAGAAAATACAGAAGCACCTTGGAAGCACCAGGTTGCAAGAGAACAAAGTCATAACGTGTAGAAGATCTCTCTCTGTGATCCTGCTCACCAACCACACACCCCACCTTGCAGCCCCACACCTTCATTTCATTTTACCATGCTCCTGAATTACAACATCTCCTGGAAATGCAGGTCCTGAGGAGTGTCCCCTCCCAGCCTCCCCCCCAGTTTTATTGCTGAGACAGTATGGTCTCATATGGTCACCATATGGTGTGGAACATCCCTTGGGACAGTTGGGGTCAGCTGTCCTGGCTGTGTTCCCTCTTGTGCACCCCCAGCCTCCTCACTAGTGTGAGGAGCAGAAAAGGCCTTGGTTCTGGGTAAGCACTGCTGAGCATTAACTAAACCATCCATGGGCTATCAGCACAATTTTCAGTACAAATCCGAAACATCAGCCCATACAAGCCTCTACAAAGAAACTGAACTCCGTCACAGCCAAAACCAGTACAGGTATCCATGCCGCAACTCAAGGAAATCAGTTGGCAGAGACTGAAGAAGAATCAGGAGCTACTCCAGTGACACACTCACTCAGCAAAGGTTTAGCACATGCACATACAAAAACAGTTCATATAACAACTATGTACATCCACTTTAGGTATATCATGTGTTAGTATTCCTTCTACTCAGCAAAACTAAAATGAGATTGAGAACTTATATCCATCATATTCAGAATAACGGAAACAGAATAAAACTGAAATTATGTTGACTTTTTTTGTATTTTTATGAAATCTGTACAGAAAGCACTGCAATCTACCAAAGGAGCACAACAGAAGAAATTATTTTTAAATTAAATAACTATTAAGAAGCTAAGAGCACATCTGATTTAAAAGCTTGCAGCACACAAACAGTTCAGAAATAAAGTGGCACCTGCAAATTTGTTTTACCTTCAGAAAATTATTTTTTGCGACCATTCTGATTTTTCAGATAAACCATATTTTATATTCATACTTAAAGATTCTCCTGTCAAATATAAAAATTATATCTACAACTGGACACTAAAAGGCCCTCTTGAAATTGTGTGGTGGAAATTAATTTATAAAGCTGATTTTGCTGCTGGAAAAAATCTGTTCTATAAAGAAATACTACAAATTACTTCCAATGAACATTCATTTCTGAAGCAATTGAAATAGCTTCTTTTTAAAAAGAATTACATCAAAACCACCTGAAATTGCTTGAAATTTCATAATGAATACTAAAGAATTAGGTCTCATTTTTAAAATACATTCACAATCCCTTGAAAAAATTGGTTTTCCAAAACAGTTATTTAGTGCTCCAGCCACAGGCAACCCTTACTGTAACTACAGAAGAAAACCTGCAATTTAAGAGTAGTTTGTGAAGGCAAGGTGAAGAAGGGACGAAAAAAGAAAGAAACCGAACACTAGAAGATACTCAACTAAAGTGCTATGCTACTACCCAATTAGTTTCAAGAAGAGTTTGGCCTTTAGAAAGAAATCAACATAACCAATGTAATGAATCAGTAAATAATTAATTGAATCATGCTTTGCTAATGTGAAAAAACTGCTCCAAGCTACTTACCCTTTATTAACTGTTCATAGAATTGAGGCTCAATGGCACCAACAGCCACGAATTTTCCATCGGAAGTCTTGTAGGTTTCATAAAAAGGCGCACCACTATCTAGCATGTTCTCACCTCGAGGTCTGTTCCAAAGTCCCAGATTCTGTGATTTCCACAGGAAAGAACTTATGTATGCTACTCCTTCCACCTTGAAGGTTCAAAGGAAAAAGCAGCAGCTTCAGTAAATTATCTGGCATGTTACCTTAACTCTACATAAAACAAAACAGCAAAAACCTACTGCCAGTTCAGTCCTTTGTTAAGATTTTTAATGACAAGATCACTTGTAAGCATCTTAATTTCTTAAAATTCTCAATTACTGGTCATATTGCATACATGAAGTCATCTAGAATTAGAGAGTAAGAAGGAGCATAAATGTAATAATGCAGCTTCAGAGGGATAACACACTTTCAACATACAAAGTTTGTTAGTTTAGCAAGTTTGAAACACTAGTAATTCAAGGAGAACTACCCACAAAAGAGAATGTAAGTAGGTGATGGAACAAGCTTTTTGGTGCTACAGAACATTAAGTAATCTGACAGCCGTCTGGAAATCAAGATGTCTATACCAGTCTGTTAAGTATCACATTTTTATCTTAACATTAACTTCTTTGAAGTTACAGATTATAAAGAGACTGCTATTTTTAGAATAAAACTGGAAGGAAATCAAAGGTTAAGGCTCTCTTTTACCATGGGAACTGGGAAGCTCATCTCCATCACTAAGTTAAAACGGAAATTATTCTCCTAATCTCATTGCTGGCAGGTATACAGACATAAGGTTATCCTAAATAGGCAAATGTTTGATGCATATGGCACTAAAAGAAGAATTACTAAACCTGTTCACTCCTTAAAATTTTGGCTAGGTGGAGTACAATCATATGAAACTTTAGTTTGTTCAGCCTTTCAGTAATTCTCAAGCTCATACCAGTCTTCCCAAACAAAATCACATCCTACAGTTCTGCTCACCAGCAGCATCTATTCTGTTTTTACAACTGCATTAGAAAACCTGTGAGAGAAGGTGAGGCAGTAGCAGCATACAGCCAGAAACACTGCAGTGGAACAAAGGAAAACATAAGCTGTGTGTTTTGAGTATCATTTTGATTCACACATTTTCAGCTGTGCAAAATTAACCTAATGTTGTCTATAGAGAAAATCATACAGATTGGACCAAAATAAAAAGCTACTGAATTTTCATGTGGAAAGGTCTATTAGTTTCTACCTTTCTAAGCAAGAACTTAAAGCACGCAAATCTTTGAAGTATGCCTGCATGAAGGCTTCTTCATTTAATGTGTATCACTTGGTGTCTTTCTGAAGTGCCTGCCACAAGGAAGACAGGAACACTTTTGCCCTACTTGTCATATGTTAAAGTCAGTTAAAATACTTTTGTATGAGAAAATACTGTATGCCTTCCCCTATATGTTTGCAAAATGATTGCAGGGATATCAAAACAGTACTTTACTAATGATCTCTTACACTGCTCATACTGATGAGAAAAAACCTAACAAGCAACAAACCAAACCAACCCCCCTTTCCCCCCAAAAACAATCTGAAGTAAGGTTTCATTTCATAATAATAGAAGGGAATAATATCACAATAAGCTCTAACTGCAAATTAGATTTTGGTTCTGATCAAATAATAGATAGGGATACTACCAGAATAAGCTCTAACTGCAAATTAGATTTTGATTCTGACAGAACTACTTATATACAGTGCTACTTGCCCTGGAAACACTTAAAAGTAAAATAGCTCGTGGTTTGGACTAGTATAGGGATTATAGACATATCCTGGTTGGACAACTGGACAGAGAGATTCCACCTGAGGCCCACTGCAATTCAGAGACAAGTATAACGGTGTCTAACAGCAGCAGCAAACCTCCAAAGGCACATCACACACACACTAATGTCACTTTCTTTCAAAAAATGAAAAGCACAACATGGGGAGACTCCATTTAAGACAAACTGCAAAGTGATTACAGTAACAGTTATAGGTTTCATTTAATGGTTCCCTCATGCTAAAAGCAGTCTCTGAAGCAGGGACAAGAATTCAGAGGCACTGGGTGACCTGACCTGTCTGCTACACGTCTTCTGTTCCTTCTTCAAAGTGAAAGAGTTCAAACAAAGCTGAGAATGATTCTGTATCAACCTCATCTTTATCCTCATGACAAAAGAATGCCTCTAGGCTGTAAAAGCTTTGGTTTTGAATATCTCCAGGCTGAGAAAAACTTGGAACCCCAGACTTCCATTGAACAGCTCAATGCTCTTGCCACGGGGCTATTGCACAAGCTGTCATTACCACCATCATCTTCTGCAGCTATCTTTTCACAAAGAGCCACACTTAATCAGAGGCCTACCATCAGAAGACACCGTCTGAATTTGGATTGAACCTGAAGTATGGCCCTGACTCACATGCTCCTATTTCAGTATGGTGCAGCAGTGCAGACATACAATTGTGCCTACTGTATCACATTGCAGTGTTCACCCCACATCCTACTCAGCACATGGGAACTATGAGGTCCACTCTGAGAAGTCTAAGAAAGATTCTATGATACCTCTAATCAATGAGAAGAGACAGCAACTAACATAAACTGATTCAGACCAGGCATTTCATTCTTCTAAGGTAGACAGCTGAAACACAGGATTCAGCATCTACTTTTTGCACAGGGCAACAATAACACTGGACACTGCAATTAGGTGATGCAATTTTAACCCTTAGCCTGATCCTCTCTAAGCAATTTTTGTACCAGTTTAGTTTCACCAAGTAGAGGGCTTCCTTGTGTGTATTTTACTGATTGTAAGAATGCTCACAAGCCATTTTCCAGCTTTCAGCATGGTAATTAGAAATAAAAGATAAATCACAAACTGTTCTATTGCAAAAAATCAGATCTCAATCTAGAACTACTGACCTCAAAGACAATGAATAACCGCGTTTTCAGATTACTTCAGAAAAATAGGCATTGTAATAAGTGGGAAAAAAACAAACAAGTGGTCAGTAAAACAATCCACAAAGATGAAAACTTAACAAAAATAATCCAGATGACACAAAGCTGTTGAAACAGAAATTCAGCTTCCCTATTCTGCCACAGAAAATTTCACCATGTGTCAGAGTCCTTAGGTATTCAGGCTACCTGAACTGTGCAACAACTTAAGTAATAGGCCTTTAAAGTAAAAAAGAATATTAAAATGACAGCTGAAATGATGCTGTGTTTCGCTTTTGAAAATATCTACTTCCATGAAAGAAGCTTAAGATATAAAAACAGGCTCATTGACCCAGCCTATTTAACTGTCTTTGCTGTTGATGGGACATGTACGGTTCCCATTAACTGCTCACTGAAAGTCTTTTCAAGTGAAAGGAATATAACAAAATGACAGATAAAGCACATTTTTTGATAGTGGACAACACCCCTCCATTTCACAAGACACCAGAAACATCAGCAGAGAACTGTAAATTCCACATCTACAATGAGACAAGAAAAAATCGAAAGAGGGAAGTTTTGAGGGCTTAAAAAAACCCTCACAAAAAGCCGTTACACATTCCATTCCCAGTAAGCCACAGATCTCATTAGGCCATTAGCAGGCTTACATTGATTCTTCTTGTAACAAATTCTTTTAATAATTTAAAGTACCAATAGTGAAAATAAGGTAATACTCTAAACTGCATGAAATACCTTTCTAAATATTTGAAGACCTGTCACAATTCTCCACAGTTCTCGCTTCACAAATATGCAGACTCCTTCAATTTTCCTTTGTAGGTCATGTTTTTAGATTCAGGTCACTTTTGTTGTATTTATTGGACTTCCTCAAATTGACCTTAGAAATGTTGAATAGAAACTTTGCTGACTCTACTTCCTGTTTATACATCCCAATACAGTATGCATGTGTTTTACAACAACATGATATTGTTCACTCATGTTCAGCTTGTGACTACTATAAACCCCCAGGATTGTACTTCAGCCAATTGTTTTCATACAGCCTTTGTGCAGCTAATTGTTTCTGCCTAGAAGAACTACAGAGCAGTGGTCTCCATGAATTTCAGCCAATTTTCTTCAGGTCATTTCTCCAACTTGACAAGGTCATTTTCAGTTCTAATCCGAGCGTTCAACATTCCTGTAGCTCTTCCCACATGCATATAATTTGTAAATCTACTAAACACAATCACTCATCTGTTATTCAGCTTATTGAAGAAAACATTAAGAGATATTTGTAGAATTCAACTTGGTAAGCTTTTTGTTTTGACAATTGCTAACAACTATTGTCGAGGTAAAAACATTAGACCAGTTTTGCACTGATACCATAGGATTTTTATGTAGACCATAATGCTGTGGCCTGCTTCTGAGAATGTCATGTGAATTTGCCAAAATTTTTTTGAAGTAAGCTGAGATCTCTTGCTATGCTTTTCTTTACAAGACCTCTTCAACAAAGCTATTCTGTTCAAATAATGTATTATTTTAAAACTTATATTCAAGTCCAAATCATAGCCTTCACTAACACTTTGAAGGGAGGTCAGATTTTAATTGCAATGCTCTTTAGAAACAGAAGAGAGAGACAGAGAGAAAAAGCACTTGCAGGTAATGAAGGTTTCAAGGATAAATATAAATGTGAATTTTTCCTCTTTGTCTAAGTAGGTGGCCTTGCAGTGAAAAAAACCCATGGTATTCATTATTAAGCTAATTTAGCCTTTTCATCCATTTTATGGCACATTAACGCGAAGTGTGTGAAGCTGACTTCTTGGCAATAATCCACAGCAGTGTAATTATTCTAGGAAGCAGTGGCTATAGTAAGCCATGACATGACCTGTCATAAATTCATAACCAGATGTACCTTGGATAAAGCTAATGCAATTCCTTATTAGGTTTGTCATTTTTGCTATTATTCATGATATTAATCATAGAAGCACAGAACAGTTTGGGTAGGAAAGGACCTTCAAGATCATTTAGTTCCAACCCCCTGTCATAGGCAGTGACAACATCCACTAGACCAAGTTGCTCCAAGCCCTGTCCAATTTGGCCTTAAACACTGCCAGAGATGGGGCAGACATAGCTTCTCTGCGCAACCTGTTCCAGTATCTCCCCACCCTCATAGTAAACAACTTCTTCCTAATGTTTAAATCTCCCCTCTTTCATTTTATAGCCATTCCCCTTCGTCCTATCCCTACATGCCCTTGTAAAAAGTCCCTCTCCAGCTTTATTGGAGGCCTATTTCCATACATCAAACTTACTCATCAAATATATACAGCTAGTATTTTCTGAAGAAGGCAGATTGGAAAAAAAGATAGGGAATGGCACAGGGTTACAGCTGCAGTATGTGTCCCACATCATAAGGGTGTTATGGCAACACTGGTATGTGAAAACTGCTTGCACATGAACAAATAGCCATTTTATGAGATTGCTTACTTCCCCTTTCTCAAGTTCTCAATCTTAAACCTTATAAAGTTTAACCTTAAAAGCTTAGAATTCCTCCCTTTTACAGAGTTAAAGTAGGAAATACACAATCAAGTAAACCTAAGAAACTCTACTTTCCTTGAGACCAAACTTACCATACTTGCATCAATGATCTGCCCCTTGCCAGATTTGGTACGTTCATAGAGAGCTGTAATGATGCCCAGTGCACACATGACACCTCCACCAGCAAAATCAGCTAGGAGATTTAAGGGTGCATAAGGATTTTCATCTTTTCTACCCATCTTTGACAGCACACCTGACAGTAGAGCAAAAAAAAACAAGCATAAGCGTAACATTCACTATAAATATTCACTTTTACATTTCTACAAAGTTTCATTCTTTTTCATCTGTGCAAATAAACAAGGGATAAAGCAAACTTCTAACAACAGTTTTCTGTCTCTACTCAGCTGTTTCTTAGCAAATAGTTAATCTTTCATTTGTAAAGCATGTAATATATGAAATCGTATTAGTGAAGATGCATTTAATTAAAGAAATTTTAAAAAAACTCTCAGAAATAAACCACTGGTAATTCAGCTATATACGGACAAAACTTCATCCAAAAGACCTGGTGTGCAATATTACTGCTTTGTACATACATAGAACCTCCCTTGTAAGAACTCAATAGGCATTATGAGCATGTCTCAAAGCAACTTTGGTAAACTGTACTTCTTTTAATCTTTTAAGTAAAGAATACAGATGTAGTCTTCTCGGAAAACCCATCACAACAAATGATTTCACAGCAACAACTGCACTTCAGTACTATCCTCCCTCTTCAATTACCTTGGGAAAAAAAAAAAAAGGTTGTGTATAGGAGGAATGGGTGAATAACACAGAAAGATTACCTCTTATTACATGCAACACAGACACAGAGAACCTGTGTTTACGCAGAAATGGAACGGAATAGAGCAATGACTAAGGCAGTTTACTTCAGATGGAGCTCTTAATCTGCTAGCTTTTCTCTGCCATCCTGAACCACCTCTTTACTGTAACCTTACTCTTTGTAGCTCCCTCCCAGTAATTCCCTTTTGGCTAGCAAGATGCTTTGCAGTATAGCCCCAAGTCTCTTGTGCCTGTAGCCTCAAGTCTGAGACTTGCAGCATACATGGTCAGTCTCCTGAGAACTGCCTGACCTGATGCACTGTTTAGTTAGCTAATGGTGTGATGAACACAAGCACAAGGAACTGAGTGCACAGTATAAAAAAAGCTTTCAAAGCTGCAGTGCAAACAAACCCAGTCATTGACTAAAACCTCACTTTTAATAGTCAAAAGGTCATCACAGGCACCAGCAGATTAATGTCCTAACTTATAGCTGGAGTTTCTAATGCAACCTATTTTTTTTTTATAGTTAAAGAAATCCAAAACTCATCTGGAAAATACTCAGGATATAAGTTCTCTTTTTTGAGGAATGTTACCTCCTAAACACCTTGCCCAATTTCCTTCAAAAAGGCAGAAAAGAACTGTGAAATTTCAAGCAAAATTATTAAATTTTAGGGAGACAGCACTAACCAAAATACTGATTAAATCATCTCCAGAGGAAAAAACAAAACAAAACTCCAAATAACAAATTCACATTTCTTTCCTTTTGTAAACAGAAAGCACTACAATGTGAGGTAGCAACATACTATGCTGTCTCTGTACAGACTCCCTATTCTAATAACAAAGAAAAATGTCATACTACTTTAAAATTACCTGGACATTAAGTCAAAAGTGTTTCAAATGAGGCAACATTCCTGTTACTCTTTTTTTATTCTCTGACAATTTAAATACTTAGAAGACCTTTAGCCCTTTGCTACAGAAATGTAATTCCACTGACTATAGCAGGTGATACTGAATCACCGTATTTGCAGTGCTTCTACTCTGGCTTTTGTTTAGGGCTAAAAGAAATGCTTTATGCAATGGAAAGACAGAAAGAAGTTTTGGGCCACTTCCTCTCCTCCCTCACAGGCTGGGAGAAGCAGCAGAGACAGAAGCAATGCGAACACCAGTCAGTGGGATGATGCATGACACACTGACTGCTATCACCACAGTAGGGTAATTTTGCTATTGTTTGTTACTGCATACTTGAAGGATCATGATACTTAAAAACAACATACTGTCTCCAGCTTAAGGAAACACAAAATTGCCACTTTAAGCCCACCTTCCTTTCACTTGGTACCAATGGAGGGATATTACAGCAGATATGCACAAGAGCTCAAATGGGTGAGGCTGCCTAGTTTTTCTTTGCTCAAAAAAAGCTGCTCACAAACATGAAGAATAATCTGCAGCCTTTTGGGGATTATAAACATACAGATTCTATGGGAAAGAGGCCCTGAAGAATGGCAAAAAAGCATAAAAACTTCAGTCCTCTCTTTAAAGAGAAAAACTTTATTCAGCTAAAACAACACAAAGGAAGGAAAATGCCATACAGCCTCAGAAGGCAGCCACTGTGGCTGCCCAAACTAACAGCCTGTCCAGGCCATGTTTGCTCCTTCCTTTTGCTTTTTTTTTTTTTGCATTTGTTGAATCCCTTAATGAAATGCTTCAACTCCATATCCTGACAGAAAGACATTCTCATTTCTCCTGGCCAGTTTCTAATGTTTGAAGGAGTTTACAGAGGGATTAAGCAAGCACCATAGCTGACTGGGGAGAAAGAAAGAGAGAGATGCAGGGAGAAAAGAAAGAAACTCTCCATTCACTGACAGACACTGCTCAGCTGTTTCATCAGACTAGGTATCAGGTAATTTGAGCTACCTGCAAATAACCTCTCAACAAATTCTTGAGTCTTGATTTAAGAGGGAGAGGTGGAGCTTACTTGTCAGGAAATTTTACAGCCTACCTGATAAAGCCAAAAAATTGATGTCATGACCTGCTGACTCAGCATATTTTCCTGTCTGGCCAAAACCAGTAAGTCTAGCGTAGATGAGTCTGGGATTCTCCTGCAGAAGCACATCTGGACCAAGCCCAAGTTTTTCCATGACACCTTGAAAAGACAAAGACAGAGAATCCTAACTCATATTTATATTTCATAAAACTCAAAGTGTCCGTGGTTCAAAGTTAAATCATTCAACAACAAAACTGAATAGCAATTTATTAAGGAATATATGATAATTCAGTAGCCATATTACAGCAGAACCAACCAGAATGTTATAAATTACCAACATATATAAACACACACACTTTTTTGATACAATTCAATTAAGCAGAAATGAAGCTTTAAGGTCTTTTTTTTTTTTTTTTTTCCCCTTATGGTCCTTTCTTCTTTTCAGATCTTTTTCCTGTTTTACTTCTCCAAAAGACTGCCAGGCAGCTTGTTGTAATCCATGTACTGCTGAATGAGAGAAAGCTACCAAAGGCTTGTTAAAAAGAAAAAAATAAAAAGAGAGAGAGATATAAAGAGAGAAAAGAGCAGACTTTTATATTTTTCACAGTAAAATGACCTGAAATTGCTTTTATCTTTCCCTGGAATATACTTTCTTCACCGTATTAGCCTCTCAGTATTCTGTGTGATCCTGCATCATTCAACTCACTGATGTGGATGAACGATCCTAGCATTCCACAAAATTATTTGTAACAACTGCACAAAAGAAAACGCGTTCTTTTGTAACACAGAGAATCAGGAACCTTCAGAAATCAATGAAATGTAAGTTTGGTCAGCACAGATTTACAGTTAATCAAGGCTAAAATTTTGATCTTACAGCCTCAAATTGTGGGTTTATATGAAGTAAATTCAAATTGCAAATAAATGAAAGATTTTAATTGGCTTAGTGCAGCTTGACCAGACTATGCTCTATAATCTACGCTGGCACTGCAGAGAGACACATTTTGGAGGGGGACAGCATAGTGCTAATGCCTGTTCTACTCCAGAATCTATTACTGCAACTTGTTTCACAGGCTAGCCCATAATATTGCTAAATATTTAATAGATCCTTGAGATCCATTTCCACTGTATTTCTTACTGGGCAGTGACAAGTGATTAATGCCAGGGAGAATTATGCAGTGAAATTTGGTGAAGAGCAGGATTTTCAAAATACAGGTGAGAACTGAGTGCCAAATACCCCCTGGTATTAGAAAGTCATTTTCCAAAGGTCAATAGTACATGTGTATTTAAACAAACTCTCCTGCCACTTGTGTCTTCATCTTTTCATTGGCTCACACTAGGTTCATGCTCAATCACAGATTTGCCTAGCTCAGTTACAAGCCCATAAAGCCTAACGTCCAGTCACAAAATTACCTGCAATTCCAGATTAAAAAACAAAACTAAAACAAAAACCCAAATGCCTACATAACTGAAGAAAACAGAAACTCGCACTAGAAAACAGACAACTAGCTACAATGAAAAATGGGATTTAATGTCTTAATTTTAGTTGCAGAGCTTCTGAGGAACTGAACAAAAAAAATCTTAGGGTAAAAAACATCACAATCATGAACCCATTTTCAGAGCACAAAGCATTATCCATGACACAGGATACGTAAGTGTTATTACAATGTGTGATGTTTAACTGACACAACCTTCTATTTCTCAGCTGACTTCAGAAACCCCAAAACACTTCAGTTAGCTCCTCACTGAAGCATGATCACAGGATGGTCTGTGTTGGAAGGGACCTTTAAAGGTCAACCAGTCCAACCCCGCCTACAATGAGCAGGCCATCTTCAATGACATCTGGTTGCTCAGAGCTCTGTCCAATCTGACTTTGATGATACTTTTCCTAACACAACAGTGTCTTTAAGGAGCAGCACAGATACTGAAATACCCCATGCATAAGCATGAGTGCCTGTGTATGGTTTATAAATGAAGAAAGCATGCTAAATCTGTTGTCTTCAGAGTAATGGAGAAGAGAAAGCTCAGGGCAGACCTTATTGCTCTCTACAACTACCTGAAAGGAAGAGAGGTAGGAGTAGGTCTCTTCTCCCCACTAACAAGCAATAGGACAAGAGGTAACAGCCTCACTCTGCACTAGGGGAGGTTTAGACTGCATATTAGGAAAAATTTCTTCACTGAGAGGCTGCCCAGTGCACTGGTGGAATCACTGTCCCTGCAAGTGTTCAAAAACCGTGTATATGAGGCTCTCAGTGATACAGTTTAGGGATGGATTTCGCAGTCCTTGGGTAATGGCTGGACTTGATGACCTTGAAGGGCTTTTCCAGCCTGAGTCTATGAACCATACGCTTTGAGAGTTGGACCACTACCTGCTACATCTTAGTCACAAGCTAACCTTAAAAATGTAAATTGAGTTGTATCGGCAGGCCTGACAATTACTGCAGGACCAATGCCCACGATCTGTGCACAGCTCCTCAGCTCAGTCAAACCCTTGTGCCATCCAGAACTATTTGTTCAGTGTGTCTGTCAGTGGGGCAAGTTGTTCAGTCAGCTGGCTGGGCACCTTCCACGGCTTCTTCCCTGGGCCGCTGCAGGGCTGCTGCACTCCACAAACCCCAGTACGCCCCGCAGCGGCCTTCACCCGGCATAACCCGGCAGACGCTGCTCCCCTCCCTCAAGCCCCCCAGCACCGCACCCCACGGCCCCCTCACGGCCACGCACGCGATCCCCACCTCCGGGCAGCCCCGCTCCCACTGCCCTACCCCGGTCCTCCCCGGGCCGTCCCCGCCTCACCGTGGCGGAAGGGCTCGATGAGCACGTCCGCCGCGCAGCACAGCCGCCGCAGCGCCGCGGCGCCCGGAGGCCGCTTGAGGTCGAGCGCCAAGGAGCGCTTGCCGCGGCCCTGCACGTCGGTGGACACGGCGGAGCGGGGCGTCCGGTCCACCCGCACCACGCTGGCGCCGAAGTCGGCGAGGATCATTCCGCAGAGCGGCGCCGGCGCCAAGCCGGCCAGCTCCAACACCCTCACTCCGTTTAGCGCCATGGCTGCTGATGTCTGCCGAGCGCCGAGATATCGATCCCCGCCGCCGCTCTGCCCCCGCCGAGGCGGTTCCGGGGATGGGCTCGGCGGCCCCCGCGCCCATGGGTGCCGCGGGAGGAGCGCGCTGGCCCAGGGGGCTCAGGAGGCTCGACTGGCCGCTCGCCAGTGGAGACGGCCTGTGCTGTCCCGCCGCTGCATCGCTAGAGCTCTGTGCTGCCTTGTTTCCCCTCCCTACCCGGGGGGGGGGGTAACAAGAAACAGGTATTCTCCTGCCACACCTCAACCTCTCTTGGTCACACTATGGAGTATTAGGGAAAGAGCTGATTAAAACGTGGGGTGTTTTTTTCACCAGATGTGCTTTCAAACTGTGCTGTCTGATCTTGCTGCGCCTTTTCCTGCTTCATCTTCTGTGAACAGGTCCCTCATTCTCCTCGGGGGACAGAGCCCACCACTGGGGTACTGATGTCTTCAGCAGCCCCTGAGCAGGCTGGTCAGGACAGGGCTGCCACTGGGATCTTAAATAAACACAGATTTTAATCAGATCTTGGTGCTTGCAGTTCACCTGTGCAGAGCCGTTCGGAAGGGAAGACTCTCTGCGGAGGCCATCAGCCATCTGCTGGCCAGGAGTGTTGCGGGGCTTCAGCCAGAAGTGTCTCCTGTTCCCCCTCCGCAGAGCACAGGGGTTTATGTTTGATTAAATCAGGCCAGGTTTAATAAAGCCCGCATTCACACACAGCTGCTGTTTTAGTGCAGCCTGCCAGAAATGGAGCCATGTTTGACTGGAGGCCGTGGTCGTTTTGTTTTTGTTTAGGCTGCTTACAGGACCAGACATCCATCCAGGAGAGGTAATGAAACAGGCATTGAATTAATGCAGCTTTTCGAAACTGTGGCTTGTTCCCCATGTTTCAAGTAGGAGACAGAGCAAAGAGGGCCTTAAAACCAATTCCATGGTCATTTTATGGATTTCTTTAAAGTTGTTGGACTCCAAAAGTGTGTAAGGCTGGAAATAGGAATGCAGAATTTGTTCTAACTACAATAACAAAAGAGGTCTGTTGCCAGAATAGCTGTCATTTTGCAGGTAGGCACCTGGTCCTGCAATGCAGGTAATTCTTCTATCTGTGGCCATGGTGCCACCCACAAGAAATAGTGGGGAGAAAAATATGTGCATTTTCATTCAAATGAAGCTGGTTTGTTTTATTATCCATCTGTCCTACAGACCCTATTCCATGGAAAGGCTTGTTTCCAAGGCATCATCGTGTTACTGGGACAATGCATTTCTTTAAATTATTTTCAGTTTCATTTATCGCCTCTCACCTTTGGGTCTTGGAGTTTGTGTTGAATAGGAACAGGCAATTCTGTTGTGTAGCCTTCTTTCATTTCACCTGCCACTGCTTATATTGTTACATCCAAATAACACCATAATCACGAACACACTCAATAATGTCTGGATTTTGCTATGGTTTAACTGAGCAGCCTTTTGCACTTGTTTTTTTTGTTATCATGCCCCATTACAATGGGTATTCTGTGACAGAAACATTCATGTCAGGACCTTATTAAATTACTTCTGTTTCAGGGTGGTGAGAGCAGCATTTTATGGAAAAAAAATGTATTTCAAGAAACTAAGAAATAAATAGGCATGAGAAAGAAACAGAAATTCCAGTTAACCAAGAGATGAGGCAGATGATTTGAATCCAGTAAACTCTCCTGAACCAGCAAGCTGGCCAGCAGAAAATACATGTTAACAACAAAGAGCAATCCCCTAGCATGGGCTTGCAGTAAAGATGGTACCTATGCAATACCATTTAATCTACATCATTAATAAGCAGCAGCAAGTAGGTGGCTGTGTGGATTCAGGTCTGGAGAGGCAGTGGGAAGAGGAAAGGAGATTGGAGATTAAAACCCCAGTGCGGGTGGCAGGACACTTAGTTGTGTTTCACACCTTGTCAAACTGCTTTGTGAGCTTTATTGAATTACATCAGTCAGCCTGTGTCCCGTGAAATGTTTGTAATTCCTATACTGAAATCAGTGTATTTCGAAGTCATGTTAAAAAAGAAGAATTACATTATATATACTGTGTGTTATATCAACATTTCTTGCAGAGGTACAGGCACTTCTGTGGTACAGGCTGGCTACACTGCATGCCAGACTTTTACAGTTTGTATCAGATTTGTTGTTTAGAAATACTCTGACTTTTCAGTCCTTTGGAAAAACACCTCTGTGTTTTTCAAAAAAAGCAGTGTGAAGTTACAGCTACACACAAAACCTGGATTCTCCCCTTTCACATGTGTACTGTTCGTAATTTAGTCCATCTTAATACATGGTTAAAGAGATACTGGTATCAGTTCAGATAGTATTGGGTGTGTTAAATGAAAAAGCAAGACTTGCTCACTTCTGTTATAGTATTTGAAATCATAATAATTATAATTGCCTTAAAATGCAAATACTAGGTCACTACTTCGGGTGAAACTTATCTAGTCAATTCAAATGTATCAAGATTAATCTGAAGTTGAGAACTTGTTAAGGATTCTCATGAAATTTAAGGTAGTGTCCCAATTTTATCAGAGGTTTCAAGCATGGGTGCTTTATCCCAAGTCTGAATGTATGCTTTGCTTGAATTAAATCTGTGCTCCATAACACTTCTCAATATTCACAATGTACATGATAGTTCCCATTTCTGACCTTACACTGTGTGTTGTGCTGACACACTGTCCTTCCCGCAACACTTTTGTCAAATGCAGCAGCTTAATCTCCACAATTTCAATAAGTTCTTCAGTTTGGAGCATCTCTTTGTTTTTCTGTGTTTCTCTGCTTCTGTGTGAGTATGGGTTTGCATATTATCTGTCTCTCTCTTAAGTGTACATTCCACCACATAACAGCAAAATGTCCCAGAGCAAACCTACCCAGAGATCTATACATCCCTCTAAAGTAGCTGTGAATTTGTGCTTTTTGAAAATCTGGTTGGTTGTCTGAGGTTATGAATTACAGATCTAGACATGAAAGCTCAGTCTCATCCACAGAAAGTAATTGCATAAGCTGCCTTGTGCTGCTTCATTAAAACTGACATATTCTAGAAAAACTGCTCTTTGTGAGTTGTTTAGTCCAGTCATAAGGGTGATGGTCTGTTGGAGCTGCAGTGAATAAGCTTTGCCATTAACTTTCACAGTGCCAGAAATCTGCCTCCTGTTACTCTGTTAAAGTAGGATAACAAATTATTGATGCCTGTGACAGTGATTTTGGTCTTTGGATGTTCACTCTTATACCTGAATCAAAATACCTTTACTTTGTTTGAGTCACTGCTTGTGGTATTGTGCTTTCATGATTTAGATGAAATGACTGGCAGGTAGCTTTATAAAGCTGATCTTTATATTGGCTAATGAGTAGAAAATAAATATTTTCCTAGGAGTTTATTATTAACCAACATTGTAGGGACTGGAAACTCTAGACCACAGGTATTCCCAGGTTTTGTTTGCCTGGATACTGAGCTTCAGCTCTATGCTGGGCACCACACATACTACTGCTTGGCCATCCTGTCCTGAACTTATTTTCAGCAAGCCGTTCCTGCTGGATAGTATGTCCACTGCATTCATTAAAGACAATTTCTCGTGCACTGCTAATGCAATTGCTAAGCCTTTGTTTTTATAAAATATTTTCATCACCTTGCCCCTGAACCATTCAGCTGCACCTTAGCTATGGCATACCTGATTCGTGGTCTTTATTTTGTGTGCCCTTGATAATCTGATAGACATGGGCCATTCTGAAAAGCAGGTAGTCTTGGAGGAAAGAAAGCATTGATCTGAAGTGATGCAGTATCAGAAAGATTTTATTCGAAACAATCGTGCTTCTATTCTTTTATAGGTTAAATGATGATCAAAAATTGAGTTTCATCCAGCACTTTCAGCAGCAGAGCAGGAGTTTTCACATGACAGAATGGCATGCTCCGAATTCCCATCTCCTGGCCTGCAGTTCCTGTCCTTAGGGACTTTCTTGACTCTCATCAACTTAAGCATTCTGCAGGAGCTTGGAGTGGTTTTATTTCAAAGAATTGCTAAGATTGAAAAGGTGAACTCTTAGGATCTGAGAAAATGCTAGAATGAAAGTTGCTGCTGTGAATTTAATTCAGCTGTTCTTCCTTACTCTTTCTGTGGTAATAGGGCTTCATTAACTATACATTTGGAATGAGTTACTGAATGAAGCTGTTTTATATTCATTTCTTGCTATCACATTCTCATCACATACATATGGCCCATGCCTTCATTCAGCAAGCATTATACAAATATACAGTTGCTGCTGGATGAGGCTGAGAAATAGCATGTGACTAGATAATAGGAGGAACATACTGTGGGACACATTCACACGGAGCTGGAGCTAAGATGTCGAAGATGGGTTTAACATGGGTATTTCCATTCTTGGTGTTGTAATAATATGATTCTTTTAAAACGCATTTTGTGGAATTTCTCATGTCTGCATGAGAAAAGCAGAAGGAAGAATCTCCATTTGTGCAATTTTTCACCAGTGAACACAAGAAGTCTCTTTGTTTAACAAAACCTTGCAGCATATGGGTTTTATTATTCTGTGAATGTGCTCATGGAGGTTTCCCTGCTTAGTTCAGATGGAGGTGCACAATATTGAGCCTCTACCACTGACGGCTTTACTGTCTTCATGCAAACCATGTCACGATGTTGGTGATGTGGACAGTGGGATTGAGTGCACCATCAGCAAGTTTGCCAGTCACACCAACCTGTGTGGTTCAGTTGACATGATGAAGGGGAGGGATGCCATCCACAGGGAGCTTGACATGTTTGTGAGGTGGGCTGATGCCAACCTTGTGAAGTTTAACCATGCCAAGTGCAAGGTCCTACACCTGGGTCAGAGCAATCCCAGGCACAGCTACAGGTTGGGCAGAGAAGAGATTCAGAGTAGCCCTGCGGAGAAGGGCTTGGGGGTGTTGGTCGATGAGAAAATGAACATGAGCTGGCTTCAGTGTGCGCTTGCAGCCCAGAAAGCTAACCATATCCTGGGCTGCATCAAAAGGACAGTGACCAGCAGGTCAAAGGAGGTGATCCTGCCCTTCTACTCTGCTCTCGTGATACCTCACTTGGAGTATTGTGTGCAGTTCTGGTGTCCTCAACATGAAAAGGACATGGAACTGTTGGAACAAGTCCAGAGGAGGCCACGAGGATGATCAGGGGACTGGAGTACATCCTGTACGAAGACAGGCTGAGAAAGTTGGGGCTGTTCAGCCTGGAGAAGCTGTGTGGAGACCTCATAGCAGCCTTCCAGTATCTGAAGGGGGCCTATAGGGATGCTGGGGAGGGACTCTTCATTAGGAACTGTAGTGATAGGAGAAGGCGTAACGGGTTAAGACTTAAACATGGGAAGTTTAGATACAAGGAAGAAGTTCTTTAAGTATGCTGAGGCACTGGAATGGGTTGCCCAGGGAAGTTGTTAATGGTCCATCCCTGGCAGTGTTGAAGGCCAGGTTGGACGAAGCCTTGGGTGAGATCGTTTAGTGTGAGGTTTCCCTGCCCATGGCAGGGGGGTTGGAACTAGACAATCTTAAGGTCCTTTCCAACCCTAACTGTTCTATCATTCTTTAATTCTAAACAACTATGTGCTGATTTCATTAATCCGGTGATAGAAGAGAGCAACCGAGCCAGTCATTCTTGTTGAGAAGAAGTTGCCTTGTGAAGAAGCCATCATAGTCTCTTCCCACAGCTATTACCAGACCTTGTTCAACCTGCAAGGTATTTCAGATGATGTACACACTACTGAGTTAAATAACAGTAACAGTTTACATGTCTGGGAATTTTCAGTGTTGTGTTACCAAAATGAATGGATTATAAGACTATGTTAGCAAGACAGTCCTTTAGCCCAGTGACAAGTAGCTATCTTTTCTTGAGTACTACTAGGTAGTTGTTCTACTAAAGGTAGAACAAACCAGGGATCAGTCCCAACAGACAGTTTTGCAGGCAAGCACATTGCTATGCAGGCTAAGAGAGTTTAATTACCATTAAACTAATGATGTAAGTCAAATGAGAACTCTGGGCTGGAGAACAGACTCTGGTACAGGGGTTTTTTTGTATCAGTTTACTCAGAGAGCAGGGGAGAGTGAGGCTTGGGAAGCACGGCTGCTCTATGCTACTACTCCTGTGCTACATAATCCCCTCAAGGAAATGATTTGATAATGAAATCAACATGGCACTACAGATGGTCTGTCTCCAGCTAAGACCATGTTGTTGAGCCCAAAGACTAAAGGAACAGTTGCCCTTTGGTGTATGAGACAAGCTGGTCATACTAAGAAGTACACGTTTTATGGAGTTATTTTAATTTATGAAGATAGTTTCTAGAGTTTGTGTCACTCTTCATTGGTATCCAAGTGTGACACCCAGCCTGGAGCACTGCTTTGTACAATTCCTTTTATTACTTCAGATTTTAAATCTGAACTGATCACCATAAGTCTTTATTTCCTTTGGTTGCTGAAGCACAACTAACTTCAAAACACAGAAATTTGGGTAGTGATTCATCAAAATGAAGAGCTGTGGGCTTTTCCACATACCACTCAGTGTCTCCCTGCATGTGTTGTCTTTGAGTGGGCTTGTTTTTCTGGGTTTTTTTGGTTTTGAGCGCAAACCATAATTTTAATAATGTGAATTAAGTAGGAGAAAAGCAGTTTTACTGAAAAAAAACCCTACTGTTATTAAAAACTGCTTCCAAAAGCATTAGGGTGTAACTACTACTACTACTACTTTTTTTTAAAGACCTCCCTTTGGCTCCCAAGGTTTTCAGTGGGACTGTTGCTGCAAAGTGCTGTCAGTCTAATTTGCTTCCTCAGTCAGAATCAACTCAAATCACCCTCAGACCATGGACGACTGGCCTCTGAAATTAAAGCCATAGCTGTTTTTTTTTTCTCAAGCATTTCTAATTAAACAGCTTTCCTTTTTCTTTAAACACCGTTCGTGAAACTGGGACCCAGATCTAAAATGTTTTCATTCAGCTCAGTCTCATTCTTGTTCGTTCTAGTTTTTTTCACACCGAAGTTGTTTTAGCTTTGCCAAGGGGGTCTAACCAGCATATCTCAAGTGGCACACAGCTCCTCATGAGAGCTGCTACTTTGCAAGGGTGTCACAGGGAAGGACAGTGGTCCCTGGGCCTCAGTGTGAAGGGGAGACAGAGAGCAGAGCTCAACTTGTCTCTCTGTAGAGCAGTGTTTTCTTCTGCTAGGATGCCAACTCCTACCACAGAGGCAGGATATCCCCTACCAAACCAGAGCTCTATTGGCAGGCAGGAGCTTGCAGCTCTTGCCAGGTCTTGATTAAATGCGGGAGCTTCTGGAGTGGAAGAGAGGGCTAGACTCAGCACAGCAAAGGCAAGGAACCAATAACAATACTCCAAATTGTGGCTTTTTTGTTTCCAGAAGGTTTCTCACTTGTAACACAAATTACAAGATGCCACCTATTTTATAATAGAGGACAAAAGTCTGTGGCAGAAGACATTTTGTCTTCAGCATATGCTGAGCAAGAGGCTTTCATTTATCACCAGCTATGGAAAGATGTCTAATTTTCATCAACATTTCTGGGAAAAAAAACCCATCCCACTGTAAAACTTGTTAATTTTGAGGAACAGGAACACACAGATTTTTACATCCCCTGCTATATTTTGAAGGATCTTTAAAATTGATAAGGAGGTTAATTTGTGAAGTATTACAACACTCAGAAGAGCTTTCATGCAATAACTTTGCAAAAAAAAGACTGTAGAGATTTCATACAAAAACTATGAAGTTTCAGCCTTGATGTAAAAAGCCTCTTAGCTTTACCCTTGAATTGAGGCCATGCTGCAGTTTGTCAGAAGCTGTTGCGGTGATTCTTAGTTGCTTTCCACTTTTAGCAGGCCAACTTGTGAAAGCAACGTAAAATGAGAATGGTGAAACTTTGCTTTCTTTTATAACATGGCCATTAGAAGAGAGAATGTAAAGGAGCTTAAAATAAGCATATGTTTCATAGTTTCTAGGTAGTTTGTTCTGACCAAGATGGATTAAAATAACCATGTCATAAAGGAAGATTAAGTTCCCAAAAGGAATCTTAGAGATTTAAATTTTATGTGTGTGCATAAATATACAAACACATATACGTGTAAAATAAACTTATTTTGACCCTTAGTGTTGGCCTTCTCCCATTCAGTAAGAAAATGAATGCTTAGGAATTAAGATACATCTCCATAGTCTCTAAATGCTAAGGTCCTTATTAAATATGGATATGAACAAACCACTATAATTTTATGACTGTTAATCTTTATTGGGTAAGTGTATGTTTTACAAAGTAAGTAAACATTCCTAACACAACAAGAAATACTTTTTTTCAGGTTTTTCCTACTGTGAACATTAGCTTATGATGCCATATCTCATACAACTTGTGCACTAATTCCAGAAGAGTAACATTATCTCAGTACATGGTGGGTGGATTTTCGTTTGAAGGCATGCCTGAATTTCATTAAAATGATTATCATAACAACAAGGTCACAGGTTTTGAAAACCTCTGTGATGCAAACCTGACCCAAGTTTGTAAAGAGACAATAAAACTCATCAGATGACAGATCATTAAAGCTAATGTTCTCGGTGGTTGATGCATATAAAACTGAAAAATCACAAGTCATAATCATCAAGTATCAACATGCATTTTTCATCATAAGACGTGGTTTACATACACTAGGAGCATCTACGAGAACCTATAAATTCATAGGGCAGATTTTGATTGGTTTGCTCTTATGTCATGCTACTGATAATCTGTATCCAGTATAAAAGAATTTCATATAAATATTTTCCTAATCCCACCTGCTTGTTATACATTAAAAGCAGGTAACATCTGGTTAAAATGCAATGTCTGTTAAAATGTGATTTATATTTCATTAGATTGTGTGTGGAGAGCCAGAATGTGCGGAAGATACATTCAAATTTCAGTGTCGTCTTAGTATGCTTGGTGTTGTTTCAGATGAAAAGAAAATAGCGAGGCAGGATCTCAGGTACCCAAATTCTGAAAAGCCAGCGGCAAATACTAATGCTGAAGAATGGCCCAGTTCACTGTGACCAGAACTTCTGAGACAGCCAGCGTTTGCTTTCACAAGTTAAATATTGAACTGACTTAGCTGCTGCTTTGCCCGGCTGCAATGTCTTTTCCTGAAATACTCTTTCTTGGAAAGCTGCTAGGAAAATTGTGTCAACAACTTCACTGTTAAGTAAATACCCAGTATTAGAAGGTACATCCTTATAAAAGAGCTCCAGACTCCACAACACTTGTGTTTTTCTGTTTGTCCTGTGGGCATATTCCAGCTTCTCCAGCATATATGGCTGTGCTTTGACACCTTACATTCAGTTACATCAGGTTTTAATAATCTTATGGCTAGGAAGAAAAGTTACATTCCCCTGTCTGATCCCCATTACACTGCATGCTAAATTACCTTAGCTTCAAGCTGCTACTAAGGCAAGAATTACTACCACTCAGTTTTAAGAGAAACTGAGCATAAATATGTACTAAAAATCTGTGAAAAATGACACCAGATACATCTTCAGAGGTTTGAGATGGAAATGAAATAAACCTGAATCCTTGATATCTGTATATTCACATTTTTTTCTTCTATTTGTAAAGTTAATTCTAGTCCAGTAAAAACTTCTTCATTTAAATCTGATCTCAGTTGAGCCCACTTATAATTCATTTATGTCTGTTTCCATGATGCAAACTTAAATGAAGATGTAATAAGAACTAAATGAACAGAAAAACTTGAATTGATTGTTCAATTCCTGACATATACTTAACTGAAGTATATTTAGACACAGAATTGACTTTACTGTGCAAACTGCTCTCTAAATTATTTTGAATCCTTTTCCTTTGGGTTTTTTTAGTCACTTTGGAGATGAGAGCAATAGCAACATTTAACGATTCACTAGATACAACCCAGAAGACAATACATCTGTGAATCTGTGTGTCAGCTACCCAATGTATTCAGCTCAACTCTGATACACAAATAGCAATGATGATACAAGCCTTCTTGATCTTTCAATGTTGTAGTGCTATTCCACAGTCCAGAGAAAAATACCAGTTCCAAAAGAGAAGTTTTCTCAGATAAACATCTATTGGTTTTACTTGGTTTCAAAAAGAAGAAATCCAGCAAAGGTGGAGAAGCGTTGATGGTCCCCATGGAGGGCTCCGTTTCCCATCCGCAGCCAAACTTCATCTCCCTTGGCAAGTTTTAGGACTGCACTGTTTCCTGAAGTGTCTGCTTTCCCTTTTGATTCATAGCTAAGAATTAACATTTCAACAAGTTATCTGTTTGTTTCTCAACAATGACCAAAAAACAACTTTTAAAAAGAATCAAAAAAGCACATTGTTATCCTGAACAAAACTTCCTTGAAAGGCTCACAAACATTTTTTCAGCTTTATGAGGAAATTTTGGCATTTTTCTGCATTTGATTTCCTAGTCAAATTTTGCACTTTACCTTATTGCATCCTTTCATTCCTTCCTGAATTTTAATTTATATATTGTTTTCCAGGGCACAGGAACAAATTTGTTGTGTAGTATAAAACCCTGCTCATTCACCACAACACTCCAGTTTTTCTCCTGTGCTGCTCTTCTGTTGGATCCATCCTGGCTAATCTGAAGTGCCTTCAGGTCAGGATTCTCGTGTGCTGAGCCCCTGTGCTCCTGGCACAGGCAGTGGGCAGAGACAACCAGCTCACTCCATCCTGAGGCCTTTTCATTGGAACATAGGTGCATTCAATATGGGCTAACCTGCTGGCTTTGTGTTAGTGTTGGCTCCCTTTCTTCCACCTGTTGTTCCACCTTTTCTGACATCAGTGCTTCAGGGAAAAAAAGTTGAGCACTTCTTTTTTCAGGAAAGACCTATTGGGAAGGAAGCAGCCTTTGGTGGTGTTTCAGGTGCGGGCTGTTGATGGAACGTTGACAGCTTAAATGAACTTGCTGTCATCTAAGTGCATAAAATACAGTGCAATCCATCTAAGCTTTTCTGTCTGTTTATTCAGGCTCCGGAGAGAAGCTTGGGTTTGATATCAGAGCTCTAGTTGATATTTAAGAAATAATACTTTTTCTCAAAGACTGTACATCTATATTTTGATATTTTTTTTTCAGAGATCTTTCTGGCTACAGGCTACAAGCTTCCTGACTTGATCTTTATATAACTTGATAAGCTAGAAATGGATTCTATTCTTGGTGACCATCAGGCTAACATAAAGAGTTCAGAAATCTTTTATTCCAACTGTGCTAATGATAACAAAACCAGTAAAAAGAGGACCTTTTCTTCTTCCTCATCCTCACCACTGCAGTTTAATTACTTTCCACTTTTAAAGTAAATTCCTCCCCCACTAATCTTTAACAAGGCTGTAGCTGAACACTCCATAATGCTCTTTTTCTGACAGGCAAGCAGAGGATGAAGACAGGTTTTAGCAGAATGACAGCATGTTACCACTGGACTTCAGCCCTTACTTGCAGTGCTAATTCCTTTTCCCTGAGCTTTGAGGTGCTTGTAATTAAGGCTGAATTTTAGGTCCAGGATGTGTGGCAGATATGATCCATATTTGCAAGTTGAAGAATGCAAAATAAAATATTCTTTTTTTTGTTATTTTGCCCCCAGAATTTCTTCAAACAATCAACGATTTAATATTTCTTGAAATATGAGCAAGTTATTGCATCTGTGCAAACATGTCTTTAGCATTAAAATGGCATGGTCTTCACTTACCTGTACAGGCTGAACACTGTATTACCATTATGCATCAGGTACACGTACACTTCCTCCACATCTTCATGTTTCATCATATTGAAGGTGAAGAAATACACCCCTGAAAAAATACCACATACAATGCATTTGCTTCATAGAGGGGTAATTGTGCTATAGACCTGTTCTTGCTTAGAAAACAACGGGTGAAGCCAAAATTACCTTCCAGTTGTCAGTGGGTGTTTTCCTTCTGTTTATGGTGACCCAAAATCTGGTTAATTTTTATTCTGCATATGGCAGGGGTTCAGGCAAATCGTGTTCCAGAGAAATGACTGTATTTGAACATGGCAGGACCACTCATCCTTTCCTTCTCACTAAAAGGGACATTTCTTTGAGGCTGATCCTAATAACCCTTCTCTCACCTTTTTTTCCCCTCTTTCTTGCTCCTGCCCTCTCCCAAAAGGGCAGCTCAAGGCCAGATAGGGCTCAGCCTCAGAGGCTGTCAGACAGCCAGCATGTCACTCAGGTCAGGCAGGGCAGAAGTGGTTTTCGCTTGGCCTTACCGAGCAGTGCTGCTCACTTGGCCTTACCACATCTTGGACAATGCAGACATAGCCACCACTTTCCCTTCTTGCACAACATATCCTTACCATAAACCTTTATCTTTTTACTCTGTCTCTGTCTGAAAGTTTCCAACAATGTTGTCAGTGCAACCATGGTATATACCAAGAGCCCTACAAGACTCCCACACACAGGAGACAAGCTCCTGGTTCCTGAACAATTAGTCTGTAGCACTGACCCTGCAATGGGAGCTTGAAGTTTGCATCAAAGTAATTAAATTATTGAGGGTCAAAGTTTACTGACATCTACATATACGTTAACTTCAAAAGGAAGAAGCTGTGAGTACACACCCCCATAACTGACAGTAAGGTGTGCTACAGCAAGCCTGGAAAGCCTGACTTCTATTTAATTGAATCTAATTTCCCATAACAGTGAGTAAGCGAATGGCAGGGTGAGAAAGGCCAAGTGAAGGAAGATGGCTTCATACTTTGCTCAGACATGGTTTTGATTATGGCCCTTCCTCCCCCATCTGCTATTGTTCTTCTTGTGCCACAGCTGTGTAAGAGATGGGGGGATGGATGCAGCTGAGATATCACTCAGGAAAAGCTGTAATGCCTCATTTCCAGCCACACATCTCTTGCAGGCCAGCTCATAGCTGAACTGCTGTGAGGAAAGACAGGAATGAAGAGAGTGACCGGACGCAGGAGGTAGCAACTGTGAAGCTGCTGCTGGTGCAACATCAAGACTCTGGTTATCACAATGGCTGAAGGTCTAAAGGTCTCAAAGCAGATGGTCCTCCTCCTTCCTCAGCCCTGGCCATGCCTCTTCATCCTTCCTTTGTGTCAGCACTAGGCTCCCTGGCCAGCAAGCCCTCTCTTTGCTTGCTTGGAAGTAGGCAGCAAGAGCTATGCAGAGTGAGCCTTATGCACTTTGCCCCTCTCACTTTTGAGAAAGTAAAGTTTCTCATAATTATTGACCCCACTTCTCTCTATAGCTCCCATAATTGCTTTATTTAGTTTTGCAAACACTCACCATTCACTGGAGCACCAAATCTACCAGTCATGACATCAAAGAAATTGCCAACGTTGGTTTCAACACTGCTGAAGATGATCCCACTGTTCTGGTTACTGAAATGAGTAGCCATGGAAGCCATGAATGCAACCTGCAAAAATGCAGCTCTTACTTGGGCAGTTGTTCACAAAATAAGCACATGTAGTGGAATCAGAATGTTTTTCCTGTATTTGCAGCCTGTTTATTTTCCTGACAGAGATGTTCTTCTAAGGCTTGCTCCAAGGCTGTTAAACTCCAGTAACAAAACTCCCATTGAATGAAAGTGGAAGAGGGCTAGACTTCTTACATTCAATTGGACTATTCATAACTGTAAAAGTAAGTGTATGGGCAAGTGTTTGCAGGTCAGGACTTTCGTTTCGGGTTTTATTTACTCTAAAGTCTCTCTAGAATGATGCAACAGAAAACTAGTATTGAAATGGACGATGTTTCCAACAGAAGTAATTTAATTAGTTTTTTATATATTCCTCAATGCATTTAGACTGGATATTGCTTTTAACTGGATGTGTGAAATACATAATGTGCAGTATCCATACACATTAGTGCTTCTTGATAAACTACCTTCAGAGATACATTAGCATTTAGGTCTCTTGATAAACTACCTTCAGAGATACATTAGCATTTACGTCCTTTAGAAGTGAGGCTGCTGGTGCTCATCATTCAGTGCTTTTTCTTTCTTACCTGTTGCCCTGTGGACACAGTCACAACAACAGAGGGTAGTGGGGGCCAAAAGGGGAAACCAAGAAACTGGAAACTGTGCTTCAACTTCGTGCTACACTTCCTCCAGTGAGACCTACTGGCTGTGGAAGATGTTTCATACAAAGCAGTGCAAATCCTCCCACACTGGACAGTTCAAATTACCCTTTGTCGAGATACCACGGAACATCCCTGACAACTTGTGTAGGTCTTTTGTGCGAGTCTGTAGTCTGACTGACAGTAAATGTTGTACAGGGAGACTTGCTGCATTTGAATGCCAGAAGGTCACATAGTGACTTGGCATTTTATCTCTATCTATTAACAACTTCTTAGATGAGAAGTGTTAAATTACAGTTATTACTGCCCATTGCAAAAATGACATTTTTCATGAGATTCCAGCTATACTGATACTAAAAAAATGTCCACTCCAAACTTCTTTTGATTTGAGATGGAAGGGAGAATAAAACCAAAAGAGGCAAAATCAAATGCCAGTCCAGATCCAGCAGTGCAAATCATTAGCCATCTGCTCAGAAATTTGAGGAGCTCCAGATGTGAGCTGAAAGCCTGGGCTGATTTTCCTTATCCCTGCATGGATGCGTTTTCTATGATGGCAAATTGTTAATGTCTTGCTTCTCAGCCAGGATCACATTGAAGTTCATCCTGTGTTAAAGGAAAGCAGCTGCAATAGCAGCTTGATGGAATTTATTACTTTTTGTCTAGATTCCATTTCACATTCTCTTTGACCCGAAGCTCCTTTTCTTGGGCTGATGAGAAGAGTTGAAAAAGATGTCCTTTCTCCCTGGACCTCATTTTGAAGTAGCAGATCGAGATGGACGTAACAAGTCTGTCAAAATAATTCTGCTACTTCAAATAGTATTATATTCAAAAGTGTTTTTTCCTCTAACTACTCCTGCTCTAAAATTCTTAAGCAGGATGTTAACAAGAAATGATACGCTATACTGCATAAAGAATTTTTTAACACAGTTAAAAACAGTGATGGAATTTTACTTGGAAAAAGTTATTGCAAGATGAGCTTTTGTTATTCATCCCCCTTCACTGTTAAGTTTTTAATTAAATTAATACCACTATCTTTTTTGTAAAATAAAAAAAATATATGTTGCTACCTTGTTTTAAAATTACAAAAGGATTTATTTTGAATGCAATTACAACAAACATGTTTTTAAGGAACTCGGCTATAATGGCAATTCCAGGTAATTCTTCAAGAATGTTAAAATAATTCTGCTTTAATACAAAATTTCAGTAATTTTTTAAACTATTTTCATTGTAAATTTTATTCTGTGCAATTATCCTATCTTCATGCAATGTAGGATAGAGAATTCAAGCACACACAATGCCAAGAAATCCAAAGCTGTTTTCCCACACTGCACATATTGGTTGTACTGTTGGTTTTGCTGTTAATTTGTATACCTTTTATGAGGATATAAACCATATATGAATGACTATTAATAGGAAACAGTATTCTCCAGTTAATATGTGTAGATCTATAAAAAGATCAGAACTTCCATTTTCCCCAGGGTGTTTGGAAGTGGGATATCTTTTTGTGTGTGTTTGCTATTCCTGTTTTGTCCCTTCTATGGTGAACTTGGTTTTGGGGGTATGAATCAGGTCAAGTCTAAGACAATTCCATTAAAGTGTGTGTTAGTGAGGATGTAAATTCCCTGTAGTTTCTGGGGATCTGTATTCTCTGTGGTGTCTGAAGTCACATTTGCCCAAAAGCAGCAGTGACCGATTAAGCTGAGTTGTTCTTCTCGTCAGTAATTGCAATTGGATCTTAAATGCTTCCATTACATGTAGGCTTTCTGGAGCCGAATCTGAGTCCCAGTACTGGGACCAGTATTATTTAGTATATTCATCAGTGATTTAGATGAGGGAATTGAGTGTACTATCAGCAAGTCTGCTGATGACACTAAGCTGGGAGGAGTGGCCGACACACCAGAAGGCTGTGCTGCCATTCAGCGAGACCTGGACAGGCTGGAGAGTTGGGAGGGGAATAACTTGATGAAATATAACAAGGGAAAGTGTAGAGTCCTGCATCTGGGCAGAAACAACTCCAGGTTCCAGTATAGGTTGGGGAACGACTGATGGAGCCAGTCTCTTCTCAGTGGCAAACAATGATAGGACAAGGGGCAATGGGTACAAACTGGAACACAAGAGGTTCCACTTAAACTTGAGAAGAAACTTCTTCTCAGTGAGGGTGACGGAACACTGGAACAGGCTGCCCAGAGAGGTTGTGGAGTCTCCTTCTCTGGAAACATTCAAAACCCGCCTGGACACGTTCCTGTGTAAACTTATCTAGGTGTTCCTGCTCCGGCAGGGGGATTGGACTAGATGATCTTTTGAGGTTCCATCCAATCTCTAGCATAGTGTGATACTGTGATACTTGCCGGTGTAAATGCAGCTAGTACCATCTGAAGTTCTTTAGGATTCCCACACACACTATTGCTACACTGCAGTCTATGGAGTGGACAACACTTGAATCCCTTTCGCAACAGCAACCAAGGGTCTTAGTTATCCAAGTCCCATTTTCTTTCTGTTTCCTTAACACACTACATCACATCAGTACTGTACTGCAGATACACACATAAGCTCTCTGCCACCTTCCACATTCCTGGGACATGAAGGAACTCTAATACAAAACCTATAGGAATATGCCAACACAGTGCTAAACCCAAACAAGTGTATCCCATCTCTCATCAGAGTTTATCACCTCAGGCTTGCACCCATGTTTTAATGTTCATCTGGCTTTTGGGTATTTCATTCATAGGCAGAACCCGCATGTTGCTCAACATCTTTAAGGTATCTAGACATGCAAAACCACAGATAGCTACTGAGAGGTTTCTTTCAAAAGCAGAGGACTTCTTTCTGCACTTGGAGGTTTTGACCCCATGGTTTCAAGAGTTGGATACATACACTTTTGAGAATCTCACAAAGCCTGGCTGACCTGAGAAGCATGTGCCTGAGTGACTCCTTTACTCCTTTTATATGCCATAGGAAGTGCAGTTATGTATGTGATACAACTTCACAGAAAAATGATAGTCCCTGCTATTCTCTTTTAATAGCCCAGATACTGGCTTTCTGCCCTAAAAGGGAACTGTATGTTTCTTGCTGCCCATTTCTCAGCTGGATTCTTACTCTAAAGAAAGGCTAAGCCCTAATGTCTGCCTTTTCCAGGAAGATCTGACAAAGCATATTTGTCAGTTATGACAAGGTATATATATGTCTCTCACTATATTAATTTACAGGGGAATTTTCTTTTTAAGTATCTTACAGTATTTAGATGCTTTTTTCAGAGAAGAAAACTGTAACCGGAGAAATTATGCAGCCAACACAAGCCAAAGATTTTGTACCTGTAGCTCTGGAGGAATCCCAGGGTAACCCTTCTCCCCTTTGGGTCCATGATGGCCACGCTCTCCCCTTGGTCCCATATCTCCTTTGTCTCCTTTCTCGCCTTTGGCTCCTTCCTGGCCAGTTGCTCCATTATTTCCATTGTTTCCATGATTCCCTTAAAGCAAACAGAGCTTTCTGTTTAACTTCAATAATTTCATATGATATATTTTAATAGATCTGTGACAGGCTCCTTTTTCACCAGTTTGCAAGATACGGGCTTTTCAGTATCATAAACCGCAGATGGATAAGAAACAGCTGTGTGGTTAAACTGAATGTGAAGGTTCTGATGAGTAAGTCTCCAGAATGATGCAGACTGATGCTTAAGAGTTAACCTTCATGCTGTCTTTGTGTCGCTGGATAAACTGCCAATGTCTCAAGTCATTGTGGTGTTGGGAAAATATGGAAGGACAAGACTTCAGCAGACATGAGGCTCAAGGAAAGAGGAAGCCATGGCCTACTGGTACATACCAGGAAGCCTGCACAAGCACTCTTCCTTTTGTGTAAAAACTTATTTCCTGATAAGTTATGTTAATAGGGTAGGATAATTTTGAAAAACATTTTGCTACCCTTAAAGCATGTCCCTAGCCGTGAACTGTCTAAATGACAATTTGAGCAGAGGATGCTGCTTAACTTAAAGGGTTTGATTGAGTACGTTCTCCTAGATTTAAAGAAATACTTTTTTTTTTTTTAATTGAAGCTTTTCTGGGTTATATATTTCTTGCATAAGTGTCACTATGAAAATATATTCCTGCACCGGATGCTTAATGAGGAAATTACTGAGCAAACGTCTGTGCAACTGACAGAATTTTGAAGTTGGCTAGAATCAGTGAGCAATTATTATGCCTACCTGAAGCAAAAGCCTGACCTTTCAAATAATTACTCATGGGATTAGTAAGTGTCACCATTGTTCTAATTCTACCTGAATTGAAATCAGATTCTTTGTCACTAGGCTTGTTCCCTGATTAGTCACTCTGGTTACAAATTTACGGGAAGAATGATGTTGTTTGAGATGAAATCTAATGGATAAGTGATTCTCCAGAGTTTTTGTAGTGCGAAAAGAAAAAAAATACTTCAAACAAGAAGCTGAATGGTGGAAGAAACAAACCAATTTTTGTTTGGCTAGAGAAATCAATAACTACTAAGAGTAACAAGAATGATCCTTTGTGTAAATCTAGAACTACTTCTCTGTCAGTTCAGAACAGAAGTCTGTAAGTGACATTTGATTGAAACAAGGCAGAAGCGGTTGTTGTCATTCCCCTTATGGGCACAACAATATGAAATGCGGCAGGTGAAGGAGACAGAGAAGTTCCAGGGTGCAGAAGGTAAGGTTGCTATCAGCCATGCATTTGTGGCATCCTGTGGTGACAAGAAGAGTGACTGAGAAACATCCCCACATAAGAAAAGAACAAAGCTGGAACTGGGCTGTGTCCCAGGGTGTCCACTACAGCCTTGAAAGTGTAGGTGTAATACAAACTTGTGACTTGCCTCTCAGAAGCCAACAGTTTATTAATGTGTAATGCAGTATTTCTGGACAAGAGACCTCACCATGAGATATTCTTCTGTAACGGTATTTTTATAAAGGATTGATGCATGAATAGCTCACAGCAGGCTAATACCGGATATGCCTATTGACCTTATTTTGCCTAACATATAAAATACATCAATGTAACAGCGTATTTCAGTATCTTGCCAGCTGAAGCTAGTTCTTGAAACACTTCATTCACTCAGATTTAACTTCATAACAGTCAGGTTTAACTGTTACTGTAAACTGCTTCTACCCAAAATCACCACATTGATTTTCGGTGTGTATAGTTATCTGTCATGTTTGTTTAATGTCAGTATATTTGTGAGGCAGAAGGATTATGAAATTGCATTTTTATTATGATAACATATTAGCTTTTGAAGATGAGGTAAATCTGACAGTCAGTGACATTTTGAGGGGCTGGAACTAGATGGTTTTAAGGTCTTTTCCAACCCCAGCCATTTGGTGTTCATTTACATTATATGCGTGCTTTAAGAACAACAATTTTCAAATCCCTGAAGATAGCTGTAACAGTCTTACACCAACAGGCAATTAGCTATCTTTTTCCATTCTCTAGGCTCTTCTTTTTCTATAGCTGTTATCAGATAGCCTTTTCTTGTGTATTCTGTTGTGTGCAATTTTAACTGGGGGGGAGGGGGGGGGAGGTGGGGAAAGGTACTTTTTATTATGGAAGACAAGAAGAAGGAAAAGAAGATATTTCTATGAGAGAATAGAAGCATTTTTTTGTGTGTCTCTGCAAAATATTGGCTAGCAGCATACTACATAAAAAAGTTCCTGAATGCAGTACACAATAGCATAGCTGGATATTCAAAGGTTATCGTAATAATCAACTCCAGCGAACAACTTCTTCCAACTTTAATGGAAGTTTCATGCTGCTTTAAGAAGTTAGACCAATTTTCCATAGAAATGTAATAAGAGTACATTCAATATGAACTTGTGAAAGCTGAATTTTAATAAAAATGGGTTTTCACTGAGGAAAGCTGTAAAGTTTAATTGGAAATCTCTGTCTCCCCAGAAATTATAGAAAAACTGGTTCCTGAATCTGTCCTGAAACACTGATATTTGGACAATTCTTTGATATTTCATAGAATAGCCTGTAACTTAACAGCCTGAAATTAGACTGATCAAAAAATGAATTAGACTTCATCTTTACCTGGCATCCCAGGGGGCCCTGGAGGTCCTGGGGGCCCTTGGTAGAGTCGAACTCCAAAGTCACCACGGCAGCAGGAACTGCAGTCTGGATTCTGTGGTCCAGTTTGTGGGGGCTAAGTGCACAAAAATAAGCTTTAAATAGCTCATTCATTGAGGGCATCAATCGTATGCATGTCGATTACAGGGTCTTCATTATATATTCTCTATTTATGTATTTGGTAAGTTTTCAAAACACTTCTTATGTGGGCTGAAATCTCCCATGCTTGGGTTGTCCCTTAAGATATTATTTTTGGAAGATTTAAGGGAATAGCTCTTCAAGCATTCTAAGTGCTATATGGGTATTAAAAAAAAAAAAAAACAACTTGTCAAATAATGAGGGGGTTAAAAATAAAATAATACCAAGTAATGAATGTTGGAGAAGTATTTAAGTTAGGTTCCTATCCTGCTTTTCAGTGATCCCACACTTCAGCTGACCTTTGTTGGCAAACAACATAAAGGTAAGACATAAGACATTTGTCCTTCAGCAGTGAAGTATTCTCCACTAAACATAAAGAAAACTATGTTGGACCACCCAAAGGAGATGTTAAAAGATGTATGTACAGCATATTCCTGTTTCTGACCCTAGATACGCATATTTACAGGCTACTAAACCTGGGAAAACCTCAAAATGTGCCAAGAAACATAACAAAATTTGACATGACCATGACAGCTGGTGTTAGGGCATTTGATTATCTTGTGATTGTGTGTGTGTGTAACTATGAAAACCCATTACTATGCTGAAACTAATATAGTAGCATAAATAATGACTTTATTATATGCAGCTCTACTACTGTAATAATAGTTTGATAATAGCTTTGTTTTGGTGCTTTGCTTTTCTGTATTAATGTATTTATACTTGTGGAGTCCCATTCAATCCTGGCCATATTTTGTAACTAGGCACTTGTGGTGATTTATTGATCACAGATCTCCTTATGGGTCAGCTGAGGTAGAGGTCCAGAATTTGATTTTATTTCTCTACCTCCATCTCATTTCCGCCTCTTTGTTTCTGTTCCTTACAATTCTTTGTTATTATCATATGGTACAAATCTGCAGATCTTCAATTCTGGAGGGGAATAATTAACACTAATGTGACTACTACTTTTCTCTAATTGTTCTACTATTTGTTTTCTTCCCTTTTTTTCCCCCTCATCTGTGCAGACCCCTCATCCCCCTTGCTTAGTGCAGACCTGTCGGTTTAATGGCAGCAAACAAACCTCTGGTGGGATGGAAGCTGCCAAACGAACATGTAGATGTGCTTTATTCCTGCCCTCAAAGTCATCAACTGGCTTGATCTGAAACACTAAAGCTTTGGCCGATATTTTTATCAATACCACTCACACCCCCCACATACATTAACTTCAAGAGGCTTGGGATTTTATGTTTGTGGATACAGAAAAGCCCTTTCATGCCACTAAAATACTGCAACTGCTCCAGTAGAACAGATACATGTTCTCTGCAGCTGGAACCACCAACAGTGAAGCTACCATGGGAATAAAAGCTGACCTGACAGTTCCACAAATACGATTTGTATTTAAAGAGTTATGGAAATGTTAAGATTTGCTAGTGGGGAGAAGGTCTTATTTATGGGTTTTGATCAATACTATGCTTTTTACCTTAACTCTGGTTAAGGTCTATACTTTATGAGAAAAATTAGTTCTGCCTGTAGGACTGCCTGTTCCATGAGAACCTGTTTGTATATTTCCTGCTGTTTATCTCCTCCAGCTGTTTAGGAAGAACATAAGTGACGATCACGAGGTACACTGTTTAAAGCTTTTATAACATGAGAGAAGTAGCCCTGCTTTCAGCTCATCTTCAGTCCTTGAAAGGGAGCCAAGTACAAAACAACTGGAAGTCTGCAAGCATTTTGCACCATCTGAAATGCTAATGTTGCACAGAGATTAAAATCTCCAGCTCTTTTTTATAGTGCTCCATATTCATGTCTAATTAGAAGGCAAACTATTCAAAAACCTGCCAAGAACAAGTAAGTCCTAGAAATATTCAAAAACTTAGAACTATGGCTTGTAGGGAAGGCATGAATCTAGCAAACTGGACTGCCTGTCAGATTCTGTGTATGCAGGTACGATCTGTCTTCTTTATCCAGTGCACTGAAATCCTGTTAGCTAACCAGCTATGTTAATCATAAAATAGGTACTAGTGCTGGTCATGACCAAATGCAGTTTGGCATTACCTGTCAGAAAGCTCATCAGGTTTTTAGATCTGAAATGAGGCAAGTCCTGCCAGCCTGGTTGTATGAGAACAGTTCCACAACTTTGCAATAACTACTTACTCAAGTCATATGGTAGTATTGACTTACTATCTTTACTGATCCTTTGACTGGGAGGAGAAGAATGTACAGCCAGCTGCCAAGAATAATGAATATTCACTATACTGTTTTAATCTGTAAACCCAGAGAACTTAATGAAGAGTACCTTTAAAGGGAGAATGTGTTCCTAAAGTAAAATTACACTCAAATGAGACAAAGAGATTAATTACAACCTACTTGCCAAAGGTGTCCTATGCAGCCATTTGCACATAAAGTCTATCACACAATGAATTGTTGGCATTGCTTTCAGACCATTAATATGATTTAGGAGCTTATGAAATGCATCTGCCACACTGATATCCTAATACAGATAGAAACCTGGAAATATTTCTGAGGCTATTTGCTGAATTTCCTGTGACTTAGTGTGTAGGAGGCAGTTCTAAGCAACAGATGATCCATAAAATTCCCTTAACTTACAGCTGTGAATGAATCGTAATTGGAGAGCCAGTCCTTTTTCACTTCCTGATTAACCTTATGGGTTTCTGATATATTGTCTAAGACAATGCAGAAGACAAGTAATGTACATCCACCATTCTTGGCTCCTGTTCTGAATGCAAAACAGTATGTCTCTTTGGGGCTAAGGCTCTCTCTCCTTGCCCCTTCCCTAGAAAACAATTAAACCAAATTTGACAAAAATGTGGGTAAAACACCAGTAGGCTGAGGGGTACTTGAAGATTTTCAAAGAGCAACTTGAAAAGGAACAATATGTCTGGTATGGCCCTCCCCAGTCACGAAGAGTTCTTGCACTTGAGAAATGTCCATTGTATTTTATGTAAGTTACCAGCAGGGTGGAAACTGGCGTTGTACCCAGCACAGCAAAGACAAATGCTATTGTCTCTATTCCACAACAGGGAATAGGACCATTAAACAACTTTAGCAATAGGGAGAAATTCTCTAACCAGACCTAAAATAACCAAGAAAGTAGGGTGAAACAGCTTTCAGATAGCTGAAGAGGAAGAGAGATGTTTGATATGAATTAAAATATGCCTGTGCCACCTTTGTTCCTTCTCTGCCTGAAAATCCCTGGAGCTTGGAGATGGAAAATACCTATTGCGTCAGCCATTCTGTGATGGATTATCCCTGTCGTACATCTGCTAGTGCTCCATTTCATTTCAGTAAGCCAAAAATTGCATCATTTCCCCAGCAAAGATTGCTTCTTAGAGCAGATCTGGCAGGTAAATGACTGCCGTCAGCTGTACTTAGCCCTGCTGGGTTCGGGTTTAATGCCACAGCCTCTTCCCCCAGGAGGCAACTCCAAACAAGTTGCATTAGATTCTCTGATGAAAGACACATGCACCACATACACAGTGATCTAAAACAGTTGTAATTTTGTATTAAACCCTGCATTATCTGAAATTATGTTGAGTTAAAGGAGCTTCTTCTTAAAGTACTGATAATATATGGTCTGTAGTATGCAGATGCACAACTGTCTCTGCAGTAGAGAGGTACACGCAGACTAGCTGGCTCATTGAACTGTATGCCTGATGGCTTACAGTGTTTACATACTGCAAGTGCAATTAAATATCTATTTTACTGAATACACTGGAGGAACATACAACTCCTGCCCAAGAAATATGAAATGCAAAGCACTATGAAATTTAAATACAGGGAATGTAGTGGTGTATTAAACCTATTCCCATACTTGTATATGTTTCAGTTCTTCAAGCCTAGAGCAGGATTAAAATCAGATCTCTTCTCTGCTTAAGAATGTTATTATTCAGTACTTTTCTGCATGTCCATGGTTTTTAGAATTCAAAAAATCATCATTTGAACTGAAAGAGTTTTAAAAAACAAATTACAGAAGGTGAACTATACAAACATTTGTATCAGCAGTAGGAACAAAAGACTCAAGTTCTTGTTGTTTCTAAAAACGTCCATCCACAAAAACTTTGTTTGAGTGGAATTTTGTTTTGCCTAGTGCTAGAAAAAGCTTCATCTTCTGCCTTTCAGATTTTCCCATCTAAATTGGACTGAAATTCATTACGTATAATGAGATTATGTCATTTTCCCTTTGCTGTGAACTAATGACTGTAAAGTCTAAAATGCCATATAAAAGGCACAGAAAGATTCCCAGCTTAAAATGCAGATACTACAGATGATTTAGTTTCACTCTGAGACTTTTTTCCTCTGAAACTGTCAAGTTGATATGTTTTATTATTAAATCTACTCATTACAGTAGTCTCAGGTTTTCTCAAGCTATTTTTATAATAAAAATTTTGAACACTGAGAATTGTGCTTGTCTGAAGCTCAAAAATATACCTTATATATACATAATTATCAATTAAACTTATTCTCTGCTACTTCAATCTTTCCAAATACCTCTAGGAATTATGTAATTTTCTTTCACATCCAAGTGAGTTAGCAGAATCTAAAACTTTAGTACATTAAATAAGTAATACCTTGACATAATTAAGAGACTGTATATCATAATATATGACTGCACAGGATCAGAGGTTCAGCAAAACAAAGGGCTGCTATTTGTATTGAAACCATTGTCCCCAACCATGACTGGTTCTACCAGCTCATTTAAAGATCCTGTAAAGCAACCAGAAGGATACAGACCAATACACACTTTTAATTAAAAATATTTCATAAATATATCACTAATAATCTTAGCAAAAAAAAAAAATATCTCATTAGCTTTAAAGATATCTTTAGAAGATTAATTCAGAGTACCTGGACTCTATCTGAGGTAGTCAGTTCTACATCATCTACCTCTGGTCTCAGGACTTTGTGGTCTGTAGAAGTGCTATTATCAACAGTCCACTCTATAAGTTGACTCCGCTGTTTCAATATTTCCCTGCTTCTGGAACCTTTATGGCCAGTCTGGTGGTGACTTTGCAATACTTTGGCCACTGGATTATAAGATCTTCTGCTCACCTCCATGTATTCGTCTTGACACAGGCAAAATGGAAGAAAAAACAAAGCTAGCAGATGCCAACTGATGAAATTCTTCTCTGCCATGTTATTCAAAGTAATTTTTCAGGAGTCCAGCAAATGCCTTGCAGGAGAAGCTCTTTGCTGCACCAGGAGTTATGTGGTCCTTTCAGCTTTTCCACTAGTAAGCCTGGCACTGAGACCAGTACCAGGTTTTATACAGTTGCGTGCAATAAATAAAACTAAAAATGCCAAAGTGACAGGATCCTTCATCCAAAATCAGTCATGCTCCTTTAAACAAACCAGGCATTATTCACCACTTCACCACCACAAGGAAAATTGATTTGTATGCTGGAAATGACCACAGCATTTAACGGACTCCCGTGGTTCCTATTTGGGGGCATTAAAAAATGTAGCACCTTTTTTTTGGCATGTTTTTGTTTAAGTGTGAAAAAATGTGATGGAAATGGAGAACATGTGGCTAATGGTTTACGCTCCTTCATTAGACATGGAAAGGCTGTGAATTCACATTCTTAAATGTCTTTTGGACACAGTCACCTTCCTTATTTGCCAGGAAATTCACACACACAACTGCGTCAGCCCAGTTGAAAAATCCTTCCAAGAGCAATTAGGAAACAAAAGCACAAGAGGAGCTTTTGCATATGATCCTACCCCAGTGGCTGCTTCTGACTATGCTTTTCATTCACTGAAAGAAAAATATTGAATTTCTGTCAGTTGGCCAACAGTGGAAGCAGACTGGGTAAGTAGTTCTGAAAAACTGGGTTGAATTCAGATTCACAGAGCCCCATTTCTCAGCATTAGTTCAACCTACTCAGCCAGGCAATATTTTCTCCCTTGAGTTCCCAGTGTTTTCCTAAGTGCAACTGCCAAACCAAGTTTTATGTCTTTGCTGCCAAGTAAATAGATTTACTGGGGACTTATTTCAGACTAAAAGAATCAAATTATATAGGTATAATAATATCCTTATATTTTTTGAACCACCCACTAGTATCCTCTAAAACCACAACTGCACAATTCAGTGCTGCAAATGCATATACATCCATACGCACACCCAGCCTTCCTTAGAGCAAGTAGCTCCTTGGCCTGTGAGAAACCTTTCACCAGTATGTGGGTACAACATTACTGAAAGCATCAGTCCCAGCTTCACATTGTGATGGACTGGCTCACGCTTAAGTTGTTCAAGGCTGACCACCCTGCTTAGCATTTGTTTGGGGCTCCTCTATGCCTGATGAAATGTGAAGGCTGTGGTACAGGCTGCTACCTAGGAATGTCTGTACGATGTAAGGCTCAAGCAGCAAGGATTTTTTCTGTCTAAATGGAAGATGAACCCAGGAGAGAGATCTGGGATGTGAAGGCTGCTCATTCAGATCCTTGTAGATGCTGGAAAGGATGCATAGTTTGTTGCTGAATGATGGACAGAAAGTGCTCTGTTTTGTGCAGCTCTGAGGCCTCCAACATAAGAAGAATATGGAGCTGCTGGAGCAAGTCCAGGGGAGGCCACAAAGATGATCAGAGGAATGGAGCACCTCTGCTACAAAGACAGGCTGGGAGGGTTAGACTTGTTCAGCCTGGAGAAGAGAAGGCTTCGAGGAAACCTTACAGCAGCTTTTAATATTTAAAGGATGGGTACAGAAAATCTGGAGAGGGACTTGTTACAAGGGCATGTAGTGACAGGAGAAGGAGGAACGACTTTAAACTGAAAGAGGGAAGATTTAGATTAGATATTAGGGATAAGGCCTTCCCTGTGAGGGTGCTGAGGTGCTGGCACAGGGTGCCCAGAGAATCTGTGGCTGCCCCATCCCTGGCAGTGTTCAAGACCAGGTTGGATGGGATTTGGAGCAATCTGGTCTAGGGGAAGGTGCCCCTGCCCTTATCAGGGACTTGAAACTAGATGAGCTTTAAGGTCCCTTCCAACCAAAACCGTTCTGTGATTCTATGATTCTACATTCAGATCCTTTCTGATCCTAGAAGATCGTAGGAGACAGCAGGGCAGGGCAAGTCACATCATGGGAGAAGGAGATGCAGTGGAGGGGAGTGAGCAATGATCAGTTGGGTATGTCTGCTGGTGGTATGAGTACAAAGAATGCCAGCATTGGCCTGTACCCAACCATTCCCCTTGACAGTACCCTATTGAACAGTCTACAGAGAGGAGTGTGTGGCTGTGCCAGTCCCTCAGAAAGGCAGTGCCATTCCCCACAGATACATGGGGTCAGGGCAAAGCCAGCACAGTGCTTGCAACTCCTGGGAGCAAAGGCAGCCAAGGGCAGGTCTTCCTTTTTCTCATTCTCCACTGGCCAAGCATGGCACAAGAGCAGAGACCTCAGCGGCTGTGGGCTCAGTGTTTCCCCCACAAGGATGACCGTGATCTGATTCCTGCAACACCACAGTTGTCTCAGGGGCAGCCCCAGGAACAGGGGAGGCTCAGCCCACAGTCTTGCCAGACAGAGCTTTGTCTCTTTACTTCGTGTTTCTGTTGTACTCATCTCCCTTATATTGAAGCTCTAATGGCAGGAATCTTAATTCAATGTCAGTGAAATCTTGGATGCTCAAGCCAAACGTTCAGGATCATTGAATAACACTTCATAGATTACCTCTTGAGCCTTGCTTCAGTATATAAATATTAATTAACTAAAGACCCTTGCAGAAGAGGCTTGTTAGACTGTGCTTTATGACTACTGAAAATCCTGATTTAAAAAAAAAAAAAAATAAAGTGCA
The DNA here is from genome assembly GCF_033783945.1 of Neopsephotus bourkii. Lineage (NCBI taxonomy): Eukaryota > Metazoa > Chordata > Aves > Psittaciformes > Psittacidae > Neopsephotus > Neopsephotus bourkii. Next base: position 180,220 of record NW_026900840.1, on the reverse strand, counting down.
AATATTCCAGTTATTTCACTGGGAAGGAGAGATGGAAAGGAATTTACTGGGAAGCAGAGCAAGACCTCTGGAAACACAGCTCCAGATTTTGGAAACTGCTGCCACCACAATGGGGTTTCTTTTTCAAGTAGAGAGGATTTTCTTGGTAGGAAGAGAGCTTGAAAACTCTGGCCTCTGTAAAATTGGAAATGACTCAGAGGCAAGTATTAATTTATCTTGGCACTTAATAATTTGATTCAGCAAGTGCTGGGACAGCGCTGATGTTTTCGGCTGCCATTAGGTCTTTCATGGCTTTCCAAACTCCGTTCCAGGAGCTTCCTGTGGCAAATATTTCCAATGTGAGTAATGAACATCCACAGCACCCATGTCCCAAAGGGAGGAGGAAAAAACCAATGAGATTTGGGCTTCAAAGCTGCTATCTATCATTTCATGCAAAAGCTGAAACAAGCATGTTTCTTGGCAGCTATTAGAGAGAAGAAAGATTCCCTTCCTCACTTTTAATAGAGTCCACCTGGTTCCTGCACATCACTCTTCTGCTAGTTTGATGCTACACACATTTTTTGGTCCAAATTAATAGTAGATTATACTTTGTTCTGTTATTTCCAATCTTTTGAACAGAATCCCATCTGCAGAAGTCTTTGCTTCCCATCGTTTTCCTCTGTGCCTTCAGCAAGGAGTAGCTGTCCCACAAAACTGTCTACAGGCAGAAATTTTTGACCTGGGATCAAAAAGCAATGGAGGAACTGATTCTGATTCTCCATTTTTGACTTCCAAATGGTCAAATACACTTACCCAAACATATATGGTTCAAAATAATAGGATATCGAGATAGCAATGCTTTGTACTGGCCTATCTCCTTGCTCTGCATTTGCATACCTAGCATCACCCTTACAGCCTTTGCCAGCTGAGCCCAAGCACAGCTGTAATTACCTTTGCCTTGTTGCTCTCTGGCAGCAGTAATACGGCTCCACCTGGTAACCAGATGTTTAAGATGAAGTGAAGCACATGGATCTCTTTATGTCAGATAATGAGATATCAGGAAGAATGCAGTAGCTGGTGGCTGAAAGCTGCTTCCCACCTTCTCTGCAAGCAAAAACTCTGAGAGAAGGGGGACTCGTAATAACTCATTATTATGAGTTATCATAATAACTCATTATTGTGTTGTTCATATTGGCACTGGGAAAGTGGGATATTAGGTTATTATGTAAAACTGCAGGCCACAGTTTCAACAGACAGCAAACAAAATAATTTACAAAACCAGAGAAATAAAAAGCCTGCTGTGTCCTAGGTGAGCAATCTGTAATAAAACATTTTCATTTAACCTGTAATTAAACATTTACTGGTCTTTCACTTAGAAATAATCCTACTTGCAGTGATAACTCACCCGTACCAGACACAGGTAATCTAAACTTGCTCTTTCACAAGCAATCTCCATTGAGAAAGTTCAGGCCACAGCTGAAGGGATAAAGGCCACCCAGCACTGTACCACAGCCGAATTCCCAGCCCACTATAGTACTCTGGGTTCACTACTTCCTCCATGTGCTGCCAGCTCTGCTCCTGCTGGGCTGCCTGCTCCCTCAGTCTGGCACTTCCACCACTGCCGCAGCAGCACTGGAGCCAAGCCTCCTATGCCCAATGCCAATACAAAATGCGCAGCACTCTGCTGCCCTTTGGTTTGCTGTTGCTACAGCCGCAGACCTCCGGGTGGCTTTGAAGCCTCTTCCCACCTTTGTGCTGACCGCTAGAAACCCACAGGAACAGCTGAGGTGTGTTCCTTGAAGGCTTGTGTGATCTGCTCCTAGTTTCTGCAGGAGTTTTGGTCAGTAACTGGGATTCAGGCAAAACCCACAACCCTCCATGAGCAAGCCTTCAGAGATGGACCACCAAGGGGAATGCAGATCCACATGACTTTCCCCATGTTGTGCACCCAAGGAATGCTTACAGTCACAGTCTGTGCAATGTCTTCTCCATGGCTGAACATTTTCTTCCCCTGTAAGCCACTGCTACTGAGCTCTGCAGATGTGATGGTGCAATAAATGCTTTGGGCAGTTTGTTCTGTGACACTCAAGCTGTGGGTAGTTTGAAGTTATACCAGTTCACAGAGGTATGCAGCAGTGAGGTGTGTTTTGCTGGTGTTTTCCTCACTGGAAGCCATCACTAGCTGTCATAAGACATGGCTCCTGCCCCTCACCCAAAGCAGATGAGTCTTCAGAAGGGCCTGTATCCTCCATAACTTGGGCTTTTCCATCTATTAGGGAATCCTCTTGCCTTGCTTGACACTGGCATTTTCTTTCCAATATAATATGAGAGCTGTGTCTTGGGTCCTGGCTCTCCACCATCCTCCACTACCCCTTGAACCCCTCTGGTTTGCCCAGGGAGGTACTGTGGGGTGTTGTGCTCCAGCACATGTGCTCCTGGACTGCCACTGCTACCTCATCCTCCACTTTTTATAGTCTAAAAACATCTTTCCTACTCTCCATACACCTAAACTGAGGGAATCCCTAAATAAAAAAGAATTAACAATAGGCAGAAATTCAGGCCTGAGCTACCAGCTACCAGCAGAGCCACCATCCTGGGTGGTGCTCCAAAACACAGCACATCTGCACAAACCCTTGCTTCAGGCTCCTCACTGGAGACACAGACCCCTTCCCTCTGTCAATGCCATTTTCAAGGACCCATGACAAACTGCCTGGATCAGGCTGTCAACGGTCCCAGACAGGATTGCCAGGTGGTTTATCCAAGGCTCTTTCAAACTTGCAGGAATAGATTTCACGGTGGTGATAGGGCTCTGGTGGTGGAACAAATAATGCAGCGTGATAAGCTTTTTCCAGTCTGCAATGCATCAATTATCCGTCTCTAATTGAAGAGCCAGAGCTCAGTGACTTCCAAGAAAGCAGGGTGGGGAGGGAACAGACATGGTGCCAAGAAAACAGCCGTGGTCAACGTTTTTGTCAGGATGGATATCGTGGTTTGGATTAAGCAAGATCTAACCTGAATCTTTGGCTTCATCTTAATTCACCTTTTTTCCCCTCAAGTTTCAAAATATTTAAATTTAATACTTGAAATATGCTCTTCTCTGCAATTCCTCTATTCTGGCCAGGACCAAAAGCGTAGCAGCTAAAATACGACCGAAACAACTGCTCATTATTTTGATCACCCAACAAGCAATAAAGAACGTCTTGTGAGAAGTCCTGTTCTGTCTGCATCCTGAGCCCGAGCTTTGCACATGCAGGAGGTGTGGGTAGTACAGATAAGGTGTGCTGGTTTTGGATGGGAAGCTAAGACACAGTTTCAGGCCCACCAATACCCAAGAGTGTTCTTCTGTTCTGTGCAATGAAAGCCATGGAGAGAAAACACTCTCAGTGTGCTGTAGTGTCCAGGAGAGGCCGAGAATAAACTGTAAAACATTTGTGTGTGGACTATAAGCAGAATTCCAGAATTTACATGGCCTGATATCACATAAATTATTTTTAAGGGCCCAGATTTAGCAGTTTCTCTGATTCTTGAGATGTATCAAAGATGACATGTCTTCAGGGAAATGTGCCATCAAGTGAAAACCAGGGCTAATGTAAATGGTCAAACTCCGTCAGGAGTTCTCACTACCCTGTTTGGGCATTGTGGCAGACCCATAATCTATTAACCTGGTAAGATGTGGTTACTGGGATAGTTCTTGACTGTTCATATTGATTATTGAAGTCTTTGTTTTATGTGTATTTTGAGATGCCATCAGTCCAGAGTGGGGTTGTTAGGAAAACAGCAGGGCTACAAGTTTTGGATTATGACCTTCTGGTGAGATCATTAGGAGAAACATCCAAGTGCTTCGCTGGGAAGCCAGAATGAGAAAACCTGTGTCACCGTGACTGTGATCCGAAGGCCACAAAACAGATAAAATAGATCACGCTGTGGTAAGAGGAGGGGTGTCCATTGCCATCATACCCTGGATAGGCCAGCTCACAAGGAGCTAAGAAAGCAGCCTTGCAAAGAAGGAAAAAAGTTGGGAGCATCATAACAACACAAGCCAACCTAGCATATGGAGCCAGCAGCTGCAGTGTACTGCAGACCTAGCTTTTTTCTTCATTTCTTCCCCTTAGGAAGACAAATACCCCATCCACAAGCAACTGTTTGCCCCAGAAGAGGCAGAAAATGGATAGATTGGGCAGAATGGAGAGGGCCATCTGGCAGATTCACTTTCATTCATTGCCTGCCTATTTGAGCTAAAAATGTTTTCAAAAATATATGCTGTAATAATAACTGGGAAAGAGCCACATGGACTGGAGACGAATAAGCTCTCTTACAGGGCTGGCAGCCCTTGCTGGGTAACAGTGCAGCCAACTAGCACCATTTATAATAGAGAAGAATGAGCTTCCTGTGAGGAAAAGCCGTGTTTGTCTTCCTAATTTGGTTTCTAAATATTCGCTTTCACAGGGAGGAGGGAAAAAAAAGACAGTTTGAAAAGGAAATTAAATCACTGTAACAGGTTTTTTATGGCATTTACAAAAGATTATGGCTTTATACACTTGAGGAATTCCTTATTCATCCATAAGAAAGGATCGATGTTCCTACAATGCTCCACAAGCTTACAAACGGTTCCTAGACCTGTTATCAACCACATTCAGGCCTTTGGTTTCACGACTGTCAGCAGTGACTCCCTCTCATTGACAGGAAGGCTCTTGCCAGATTTCCAGGAGTTTGTCCAGTTTTTGCCCACTGCATTTGTTACCCAATGTCTATCCCCTTGTGACAGCCCTTGGGTTAATTCAAAGTGAGTGAAGTGGAAATAAAAGCAAGCTAGACTGAAATGTTTTGGCTGGACACCTCAGCTCTCTTGCAGTGCCATAGGCATACCTACTTCTCCTGCTGTTTCAGGTGTCTACGTTATTTGAAGTATCAAAGACACAAGAGCAGTCTGCCAGCTCCTGGTCTCTTTGCTGCAGTTAAGGACCTCAACAACCTATTTATATCAATTAAATCTATATTTGTGTCTATATCAATTATGTCTATATCAATGCCTATATATGTCTTATACCAAGACAGTGGTATTTTAACCTGCCAAATCTACTGGTATAGTCTCTTTGGGAGACAGGGATGGTAGGAGTAAGTGCTACACAGAAACGGAGGTGCCTTTGAGAGCTATGATATGATTTCAGCGTTAGCCAGCTGATGTGAAGGGTGTCTTTCAACCCTGAAGAAGTCCCTTCTGGTAGCAAGAGCAGGCCAGGCAGAATGAGTCTCCAGCCCATGGTGTGCTGCTTCAGATGGAAGATGAATTACCTGAGTCAATTTCCATGAGCACAACCATGCATACTGACAAGATGAATAAAATATTCTGCCATGGCATAAATAAGATAAACTCTAGTTCAGCAGACAGTGTAAAAAGTAAGACTGCTATATAAGGTTTTTTCCCTTTAGCACTGAAGGATTTTCCCACATTCTTTCTGCTAGCCGTACCAGACAAGTGTCTTGCCACTTTCTTGGTAAAGCTGATGCTCTGGTATAACCCAAAATGGATTAGAATAGCCTTTTTGATGGTGGCTCAGCTGCAGACAGTGGTGTTTCCATCTGAGACAGCTGCAGGGTTGTGGGATCATGGATAATTCCTTTGTGAAGCAGTTCTGGCTGTCCCTAAACTTTCATAAGTAGGAAAAGCTGTGAACTCCCTTGAACTGGACAATTTCTTACCCTCTGCTTTCACCCCTCTTTCCCTGTCTGGCTCATTGCTTTTCACAAGGATTAGTTGTTTCTCAAGTCTCCAGTGATGTGATCCATGCTGTGCCAGTTACTCCACTAATCACTCTCTACCCTGACACTGAGGACAGCATGATCACTTGCTTTGCTCTTCCCAAGTATGGATCCTGCAGGAGCTTTGTCAACAGTAAGACAGGCAAAAAGGTTCTTTTTTCTGTAACATAAAGCTACAAGTCACAAAAGTGGCTGAGGACCTTATATAAGCGATTAATCCTCTCCAGTATGTTGTAAGCTGCACACACCCAATGTAGTCCGAGAGAGGGCAATGAGAGGCTGTCAGAGCTACCCCATCACCAGATGACAGTGACCCCACCAAAGGTGCCTGCTTAGGAACACATTCTGAAGTTTTATTTTGGGAGACTGACTCTAAATAGGTGAAAAATATTAGATTCATTTAAAAAGTGGATGGACACTGAGCTGGTGTCTTTGCTATCGTCTCATGCCAGAATGTTCAGTTTCAAAGCCACCTTCCCCATCAGTAATGGCTGTGTAATGGCTACCTACCTACTAAAGCCATCTACTTAGTTTGTTAGATACCATAGTTGGTAGATACCATACCTTATGGAAAGACATATTGCTTTTCATTTTCAATACACTTTCTGGAAAGAAAACATTTCTTTCTACAAACCTTACCAAGAAAAAACTGACAGAGATAAAGCCGTTTTCTAAATCAGTTACCCCTAAGGAGTATAATTTAATTTGGTTACTTGTTGACTCATTACTGTTTCGATGTAGGGTAAAAAGCAGTCTTTGTTTGCTTTGGGTTTGTTTTTTTTTAATATAAAAGTCAGTAATCTTGGCACCTTTGGCAGTTTAAAGCTAACAAGTGCAGAAGCCTGAATGGGTTCATAGGAGGTGTAATTTTCTCATATAGAGCTCAGGTTCACTTTGCCAACACAGGCTTTGGAGAGACATAACGAGACCTTATTTCTCTAACACATCTTTAGAAAAGCCTCTGAAACCTCAGGACACAGAAGCTGCTAAAGCAGACATTAAATTTACTGATCTGATTTTAATGTTTCTCATTAGTTCATAAGAAAAACAGATGGGGTGCTGAAGGCCAAGTTATCTTCTTCAATGGGACACTTTTGGCTCAACAAGTTTCACCCTGCATCTGTAACTTCTATTACAGAAGCTAACTGTAATAGAAGTTAGCTAATGTCAAAGCAGTTTCTGGTGGGAAAGAAACCCAGGTATTATAATGAAAGGCTCAGACACAGGATTGTTAGCAAATCTCTGAACAGAGACACTCCCAACGGACAAGGCAGCAAGCCCAGCCTACGCCTCCACCTTTAGGCTGAGTTACAAGGATGATACATAGGAAAAGCAATGCTGTCATTGCAATCAGCATGTTTATTTTGCTGTACCCCATGGCCAGCCATAGGCAGGGGTGAAGCAGGCAGATGTCAGGGCGCAGCCTGAAAGGTGGCAGCAACACTTCAGAGGTGTGCAAGAGGGAGAAGCTCTGTACCACACAGCAGCCTTTGGCAGTGTAACTGCTGTCTCAGCAGCAAAGCCAGCAGAGTGTGCCTGGGGGGAAAGCTCATGAAGCACGACCCCATCAGTGCAGCAGCGATAGAGATGGGGCTCTCTAAGATCTGCCCACGTCCTTCCCCACCAAGGAGAGTCTGGGGGAGTGGGGCTGGGGTAAATCTTCATTTTATCCCCCTCCCTGAGACAGCAGCTTTCAGGTCCTTTTGGAGACTTGGTTTCACACATCTGCTGAGAAAACTGATGCCAGGGACTAGCCACAGGTGCTCCTTTAAGTATTTTTTTTTTTTATCAGAGAAAATCTATTCTTCTCAGGGTGCCCATGAAAAACTAAATGAAATCCTTTCAAGTAATTCCTGAGTGGTATCTTTACCATGTGCTCCAGCTGATGGGATTTTCTGCTGTTGGTCCTTACCCCATTTCCCCCTGCCTCCTGAAAGTCTCCACATTGCACAGGTTACCTGTGACCAAGGCAACAGGAAAGCATGTGTTTTCCTGAAAGCCAGGTAAAATCAATCCCCACCAGCTGAAGTATGCCAGGAAGTTACACAGGAAGAGCAAATATGAGCAACAGAGAGGCTAAAGGTGTCCACCCAACCCTGCAGAAGAGAATCTCTTGTGCAACTCAAGAAACAGATTTACTGTCTCACAGCAGTGTATGTGGGTAGAGCTGGGAGGATCCAAAGCAACCTGCAAAAGTTTTAAGTCAAGTGGCCACAAACAGTTTGCTAGGCTCACAGTTTCCATCAAACAGGGTTTGCACAGCTATCCCAGCCCCCCTCAGCACAGCAGCCATAGGGGAAAGGAGCATCATCTGCCCCCTTCCAGGCAGCAAACCTGAACTGAGTCCTCAGTATAGCCACAGACTGTCCATCTCATGTCCAAATGCCATTTATATCTTGCTTTACAGCCTGGATTATTCCGGGGTCCTGGCTGCAGATCCAAACTGAGGTTCACACCCTGCAGGAACCTGCAGTATAACATGAGATCCTGGTATGATAGGCACCACAAAAGGGAAATGTTTCTTCACTTTTGGAGAAGGGAAGCCCCAAAGGAACCAGAATTTCTCATGGTCTGACCTTATTTTACTATCAAAGCAAGTAGGATGCTACACTAGCAGTGGCAGAGCAGCAGGAGCTGCCATGGGTTCAGTACTCCCCACCACTGCCAAGTGTGGATCCCCTGCAGTGGAGTGATGCAGTGGGGATGGCAGAGGGAGGTGAAGAAGGGTGAAAAAGGGGAAAGGGACATTTCTGCTGAGGCCAGACTCTGCTATCTAAAATACCTCTGTTTTCTGTAAGCGCCATCAACAGAGAGAGGAGGCAGCCCAGCTTGTCTCCATGCACAGAGCGCATAGCGTGCATGCAGCTCACTGACGGAGATGGATCCTGCCCAGTGCCACACATCCCTTTTAATTGAGGCAAAACTGGAACTGAACCTGGCGTCAGACCCGGCAATGGGATCTGCAGGAGGATGTCGCCAGGGAGCAGGCAGCCAGCTGGAGCATACTGCTGGCAAGCATTGCAGGGAGCTGTGGGCAGCTGCTTACCCTGCGCTGGCTCCATGCTGGTCGCAGGAGTGGGATGGGTGAGTTATCCCGTTCCCTTCCAGTATCTGAGTGTCCTTCCTTGCTGACTTGAAAGGAGCTGACTGGAGCAAGAGCTACAGCACTGTATTAGTGGCAATGGAAATAATAACGGGGGAAGGATTGAATCTGTTGAAGCTAGGGACAAACTCAATTTTGACTATGTGGGAACAGAATGCTGCTTCTGTGTGAGCCACTTGATACTCCAGGATTGATAGGGACACAAATGATTGGAGGACTGAAACACCACTTCTCTGATGACAGGCTGAGAGAGTTTATGGCCTTTCAATACTTAAAGAGGCCTGATGAGAAAGATGGGGACAGGCTTTTTAACAGGACCTGTTGCAATAGGACAAAGGACAGTCGTTTTCAACTAAAAGAGGGTGGATTTAAAATAGATATAAGGAAGTCAGTTTTTACAATAAAGGTGTTGAAACACTGACACAGGTTGCCCAGGGAGGTGGTAGATGCCCGAGTGCCTGGAAATGTTCACAGTGAGATTGGACAGGGCTCTGGTCTATTTGAAGATGTCCTTGCTCATTGAAGTGGGTGGGACTAGGTGACCTTTACAGGTTCCTTCCAACACAACTAATCTATCATTCCATCATGGAATGATTTCAAATATCAGACTACATGGAATGAGATCTGGAAAGAAACATATTCATCTACCAAGTAACCTTCTTTCCAACCCTGAAGGGCAGAAAAGGGCATTGCTGTTCAGAGACCAGCATTGAGGTTCAGCTCAAGCAGGACAAAGTACTTGGTCTCTCTCACAGAGACACAGACAGCAGAGCCCTCTCCTGTGACCAGAGCAATGTAAATGGCTTTTGAGATAGGAAAGAGCCCCACGAGTGCACAGGACCTTGGTGAAATGGTACCTGCAGCACAGTGAAGTGAGTGATGGTTGTGGAAGTGCTCCCTGCATTGATGATTGGCTTTCACCTCCTTCAGCTCCTATAGCCAAAGAAGGCTTGTCATGGAAAAGGAAAACTGCTTCTGCTCTGACACCACTATGCAGTCCCCAGGAAATTACACCAGGATATTTCCAAGCCACTTTAACTGTTTGAGTGGGCAAGAAAGGGCTTGTTTTAGTTACTGATCAATAAAATTTGCACCAAGAAATGTCTTGACATCAGGCTTAGTTACGACAAAGTTGTTCTCAAATTTTTTAATGATCTATTTAACAAAAAATAAGTGTTGAAGATAATGACTGAATCCTCCATACTGAGCAAGTAGTAGACAAGTTCCTGCCACTACGGAGCAGCACCAAACTTCCAATTCTGGTCCTAGTTTATGAAAGTCCTTAAACCTGTGTTTTCATGTACCTTAAGTCAGCAAAGTGTTTATGTTGGTTTTCTGGTCTGGGGCTACATCAGGAGCTGTAGTTGTGAGCATCAGGTAGGATGATGGAGGGGCTCAAGAAACTGCTGCTGGCCCCATGGGCCAGGGAGGATTTGGGAATCCAACACTAAGCCACATCTCAGAGCTGTTTGTGAAGGTCTGTGAAAGAGGCATTCAGAGACTGCCTCTGGCCCACAAGAGCAGGATGTGTCTGAGCAGCCACATTGGTCAGATAGGCTTCTAATAGGGAAAAAGCAAGTTTAGAAAACACAGAGAAATAACTACCCTAGATGTCCAAAATCATACATGAATAGCTTGAAATTCTTTACACAGGCGATTTCCTGCACATCAGAATTACTGGGCCTTTGCTTGCCAGCCCTCCTGTGTTTTGACTGCACAGAAATAATGGGGTATAGAGGGAAATCCAAGGTAGGAACTTACTGGGCACTTTTACCTAAATTACCCAGACATGGTATTCCACCTTATGCCAGTCCATTCCAAAGCAAAATCTATAATTACTCTGGATACACACTCCAGCAATTAACTTTTTTCCTCTTGTGAAATTTGTTATGCTTTTTAGCTTCCCATATATGTTACATGGTACAACATAGCAAGTAATACCATCCTTGAGCAATCACTGGGGAATCTTGCACCATGAATGTGTTGCTGGGTACTGCAGCACCTTTAACAATGCTTCTGTGGGGAATCATCTGCTTTTAAACTTGTGAGAAATATGGGTAAGGAATACAAGCATAGAAATATTTGGGGGTGTTTTGTTTTGTATTTTAATTTAAAGTTTGAGTGTACCTGAGTGCTTGACTTTGAAGGTATTGACACAGCTCATCACAAAAGATTACTTGAAAGATATAAAGTTAGATACAATAAATGCTGCTAATATGCTTGTTTCTATAGGCCTCTCTTGAACACAAACAGCACCATCTGTTGCTCTTTGTGCTGTCAATCACAGCAGCTTTTTCTCTACCCAGATAATGATCAGGAGAATTGAACCATAAGCAACAGAAATCAAACGAGAAGAAGAATCTTTATTTTCAAGGTGGGTTTAGACTGGGATAATTTAACCTGATCTATCGGACATGTAGGGCTGAGTTACAGCTGCTTTTTCATTTTACAAAGACAATGCCCCATCGATGAGTCTTGTTTCAAAACCTCATAAAAGCAGTGATGATTTTGCATTTCTCCAGCAGTCTTCCAGTGTAGGAATGACCCTAATAAAATTATAACCACCAGGGATGGAAAATACTTTCTAGGTTTAGTCTGATCCCTAAATGTCAGCTCAGATATATTTCTCAGGATGCAGCACCACCCGTTATTACTTGGTTTAGTTGAGAAGCTGCATTTCTCCAATTGCTTTCCCAACACTTGCTCACAGAAGGGTTAGATGACACCATGCTGAAAGTCCTGCTAGCAGCTGGAAGCTGTCTATAGTAGGGCTCTCACGTTGCTGCAGCTGAACCCTGATAGCAACGGTGGAAAATCTCTCTCCATTTTCCTTGATGCTGTGTGAGTCAATACATAAGGAATGTCTGGACTAAGCAGGCAGAGGTGGGCAAACCACATTAGAAAACTGAACAGGGAGCTCTTGAGCTGTTACGCTTGTGCCATTCATCACTTTACAATTCCTCCTTGGAGATGGAGATCCTTGTCCACAGCTTAGGAGGAAAACACTGCTGTTTGTCTGGGTTCTGCAGGTCTCCCTTAGGTGTGAGAGCTTCTTCTGGGGAGTCCAGCAGTGCCAGTGGCTGGAGCCAGCTTGAGGTGCGCAAGCTCCCACACTCACACACCCAAATCTGGGAGAGAGAACATTTTCTTTCAACTAGTCTTCTGTAAAGAGCCTAAGCTGTTCAGAAAAACACTTGCTTTGATTGTTATTCATGTGGCAAGGACTGTACTATTTTGCAAGCAGTGGAGTAATGTTATTGCTATCCATATGTCTGCAGGGCAGAACAGCAGCACTTGGGAGGCTGCTCAAGGTAAAAGTACTACATCAGTCCTTTGCTCTTCAGTGCCCAGCCTTAGTGCTTGGTGACACAAAGGAACACAGGACCTCCAGGTCCTCATCACAGATAAGAGAAGAGCTACCAGGAGCTGCACCACCATCACACCTCCCTCCTCTCCCCTGCACTGCAGCCATTGCCTATTGCCTCGCACAGGCTGAGTGCCAGTAATTTCCTTTGTCTGAATTTTGAAGATGAGGTGAGGAAAACAAATTACTGTGTTCTGAGCAGCTGAAGGAGAGTGCTGAAAGAGGCAGAGGAAACTGGCAGCTGCTGCTCTCCTTTACTCCGAAGCTGTATTTGGAAAATTGGACACCGGCATTATGGTGGAGATAACTTAAGGGTGCCTGATGGAAAATGTGACTTCTTCCCCTCCTCTCTTCACGAGTGTTTGGTTACTTTACATAAAATGCCAGTATAAAACTGACATTTGTTTCACATCAAGTCCCAGTTTTCATTTCAAGTTCTAAAACTTGAAGAAAAAAAAACAAAAGTGGTTTGTGCTCTGCTCTTTTGGAATGGTTCCTTTTGTCACCCCTCTGAAAAAGTAGGAAGATATTAAAAAAGAGGAAAGTGCTGATTTTAAAAGGCAGAAACAGAATGAATGAAGAACAGAGAAACTAAAAATTACTTTCTTTTTTCTTCATCTGCTTTTCAGAACTACACTAGGTTACTTAATCTGTAGTTTTCATGTTGAGATTTCTATCCAAAACCAAAGCTGTTTCACAAAAGGTTTCAACGTCAATTACACTACAAACTTTGATGGGAAGATATTTGTTGAAATTGTTTGAGGATTTCTTCCTGTGCAGAGAACATGTAGGGGCTGTCTGAAATTGGCATTAACCATTCCAAATGTCTGTACCACCTGATGAGCACAGGCTAGCACAAGAAGTTGGGTATGGATTCATTTTCCAATCACTTGCATTAAACTCAATGGTGAGAATTGAGGAATTTATCAATCCCTCCAGATGTGCTCTTCTCTCATCAGACCTTTCAGTGCATCAATTACATCCTGTGGCAAAGTCAGATCAGGCTTCCCCTCACTAACACGGCAGCACACAGGGCACAGTCACAGCTCAGTAACACCCTCCTAACTTGTCCTCATGTGGATCAGGAAAGAATCTGCTACTGGAGGAAGAAATAGTAAATGCAAAGTTAACATATCACTGCATGCCAGTCAAAAGTGCATTATATTGGAGCACTGGAGCTTCCTCTGTGATATCTGGGAGACTGCAGAAAGTAAATACATACACCAAGGGCTTGACTTCCCTCTGTTCTGGTTTTTACAGTTGGATAAAATAAAGGGCATAGCTCAGGGAGACTGAAACAGTTACCAAGAAATACTCCAGCCTCCAGTGGTATTAACTCACCTCTACAGCTTGGGAGGCTACAGCCAAAGATGCTCTGCTGTGGCAGGAAACATCTCCTGAAGAGCAAGTTCAAGTGAGACTGACCCGCAGAGGGAAGCACCAGGCCAGGGAAGAGCACAGAAAGACCATGCAGGAGTACTGCGTGCAGAAGGTTAGTGTTAGAACCAGGATAACTTCTCACTAGCAAGGCCACCAAGGCTGGCTCTTACATGCTCAATAAAGCAGAGATTACACCACTGCTGGGGAGAGCAATTCTGAAGTGTATGATGGCAAAGGCACCCGGGTATTATTGTATACCTAGGAGGTAGGAGATTGTGAAAACCTGAGTGCAACACCCCTGTCACAATGGTGCCTTTCAGCTTTGGGCTTTGGGTACCACATGACAGTTGCATAACCCCGAAGAAACCCATTATTTTAAGTGTGGTAACAGCTGAACTTGACCTCGCTTTGGTCCTAACACAGAGACATGAAGAGTAGCAGGAGGTTGGCTTCAACAACTCCACCCTATTTCAATGCAGCCAAGGCCTTCTGGCAAACATGGCACACCTCAGGGACCTGTCACCGTGTACTCAAGATCTTCTGAGTCCAGGGTGAGGAGTGGGAGAAAAAGTAGCTTGAGGGAAGCTTGAGGGAAGCTTCCAGCCATGTCTCTTTGGTTCTTCCTTTGGACACTGTTTGCAGTTTGAGTGGTGATACTCATGCCAGCCTTCTATCTACCATGTACATTCCACTTTCCCCAGCCCTGTGGGATGTGTTGGTTAGGTCCCACACAAGAAATCTGGTTTCCAAAGTAACCCTCAAAGCAAAGAAAAAAAGGTAGACAGTGAGATGTTTGGTTGCTTGTAGCTGTCAGGACGCTTACCAGCACTGTCTGCATGTTTCCAAGCCTTTTTCTCTACAGGCCAAGCCAACACCCTTTACTCTATATTCACTCATCACTGTTCATCTACACATCACTTTAACTGGCAGCAAGGGAAACCATTACCTGGCTTCAAGGAGTCCCACAGAGACTAACTGTGGTTAGTGACTTCAGGCCAACCTGAGCCAACATTGTCCTTCTTTCCAGCAAGGGCAGTTCCAGTCGCCCTGCCCTAATACTATGATTTCCAGCTCCAGCACATTCTCGGAAGCCTCTGTATGCCTGAAAACATCTAAGATGGTCACTGATGGAGAAATAACTGTCATTTATTCCAAGCATAGTCCTCTTCAGTACTTAAATTCGGATGAATGCACTCATATTGTATATCCAGGTCTAACAGTACATCCATTATGAAAAGAAATATAAAATCATTCTACAAAATGATAGAAACGCATTCTTAAGGGGGAAAAAAGCACTCTTGAGTTTCAAGTCCAAGAGTTTCCTTTTATCATGGAGTCCAAGCCACTGGCTACTTGTTTCTTACATGTATGTTCAATGTCCTGGTGTGATGAGACTTACAGTCTGATACCAGAGTCAAAGGCCCTCATGAAAACAAAGAGGAGTGATACTCAAATTGATGGCACTGCAGTGCAGCTACTCAAGTAGTATAGAAAAGAAATGAAGAGCAAAATATAGCTGAAAGGGGAGCTGTCTGCAAGTTTACACCTGCTATATTTTTGGTCCTTTGTATCCTTTTAATTCTACAACAGTCTTTCATCCACCCTCCTGAGGAGAAGATGGATTGTTAACAAGAACTGATCTTGTGTATCTCTGTGATGGCACAAAGCAAACCCCTGCGTTTTTCACACACAGTCACAGCAAAAACTTGGTGTCAAAAGGTTTTAATGACACAGTCTTGAGAAGTTTGAGTAGTCTTGAACAGCGGATGGTGGTGAAGCCATCTCTCTCCCTGTAGCAGTCTGGGTGCTGCAAGGAAACGGTGTGGCTACACCTATCTTTCTAGTTTAGAATGATCTTCATGTCCCTACACGACCCACTTCCACCAGCCTTCAACAGTGACTCTCAGCAGTTTTCTCATCAACAAAGATAAGCTCAGAAGGAGCTACAAGCCCATGGAGCAGCCCCATAAAAAGAGTACTGAACATCTCAGTGCCATGCTCAAGGAATACCGGGTACAACATAGAAGACTTTGGTGCTACATTCACATGGACTTCACATGCACTTCACATGGATTGAGTGCGCCCTCAGCAAGTTTGCTGATGACACCAAGCTGTGTGGTTTGGTTGATACGCTGGGGGGAACGAATGCCATCCAGAGGGACCCTGACACGCTTGTGAGGTGGGCTGATGCCAACCTTATGAAGTTTAACCATGCCAAGTGCAAGGTCCTACACCTGGGTCAGGGCAATCCCAGGCACAGCTACAGGTTGGGCAATGGAGAGATTCAGAGCAGCCCTGCGAAGAAGGACTTGGGGGTGTTGGGAAAACTTAACATGAGCCGGCTTCAGAGTGTGCTCGCAGCCCAGAAAGCCAACTGTGTCCTGGGCTGCATCAAAAGGAGTGTGACCAGCAGCTTGAAGGAGGTGATCCTGCCCCTCTGCTCTTGTGAGACCTCGCTTGGAGTATTGTGTGCAGTTCCAGTGTCCTCAGCATAAAGAGGACATGGAACTGTTGGAACAAGTCCAGAGGAGGCCACAAGGATGATCAGGGGACTGGAGCACCTCCCATATGAAGATAGGCTGAGAAAGTTGGGGCTGTTCAGCCTGGAGAAGAGAAGGCTGCATGGAGACCTCATAGCAGCTTTCCAGTATCTGAAGGGGGCTATAGGGATGCTGGGGACGGACTCTTCATTAGGGACTGCAGTGACAGGACAAGGGGTAATGGGTTAAAACTTAAACAGGGGAAGTTTAGATTGGATATAAAGAAGAAGTTATTTACTGTAAGAGTGGTGAGGAACTGGAATGGGTTTCCCAGGGAAGTTGTGAATGCTCCATCCCTGGCAGTGTTCAAGGCCAGGTTGGACAGAGCCTTGGGTGGCATGGTTTAGTGTGAGGTGTCCCTGCCCATGGCAGGGGGTTTGGAACTAGATGATCTTAAGGTCCTTTCCAACCCTAACTATTCTGTGATTCACATTCAGGCTGACTGAGAACAGCACTAACACCTATGCTATATTTCCATATTGACAAACTCTTTAGGCTTATACAGCACCCCAGCTGTTTAGATCATGTTGTTACCTCCAGGTTCATCTCTGAGCTTCTGTTTAGAGAAAATAGGTCCTCACAACTGGAAAACAAGGCTTAATATCAGCAAGACCAGATACGCCTTCTTGATAGGGCTGTGCTAGTAACTCTGGGATATGTCTAAAACAGATTGACATTGCCACAGATGCACCTACCTGAACAAAGGAACAGAGAGGAGGAGCTGGTTTGCACAACTGTAAACAGCTCATTTATAACTACTAATTGCAAGCCTAATTGCTGTTACATCCTGAACAAGAGTCTCACTGCCCCTGCTGCTGATCTTATAAGTCTGAAAAAGTAAGTTTTTCTTAAAAAAAAAACCTTAATGTTCACTTTTTCACTGAACGCCTCTACTATAAATCCTTCCCCATCTCCTCCATGTCTCTCAGGTTCCCACCACAGCTCTTCCTTTACTCAGTCTGGGCTGACATCACAGCTTTGATGGGCATCAGCACATATGCCCTGTCTGTTCCACAGTGGTTACTCGGGTGCTGCCTCTCACCCACTGGATCATGGAAAGTAATCTGAAAAAAGGAGAAATCCTGAAGCTGAAGGAAGTTATTCCTTTCCCCAACCCCCAGTCTGGGAAAACCACAGGGATGTCCTGTGTTGCTGAAACTGTGGCTGTGGCTGACAGCAATGCCAGGGCCCAGCTTGGGTCCTGCCCTGCAGACGTTCACTTCTGCAGCATAATAAAACCAGAACAACTATTTAACACAGCTGAGCTTTGTGTTCTTAAAGGTTTCTGCAGAAAGTAAAGAACACTGGGAGTGGGTTTGCATGGGAAGAGTGAGCTTTTGGACAAAACGCCATGAGACTGGCTTAGTCAGAGTTTTACATGGGCTGGATTAATGAAACCTACTCCTGGAGCACTAATTACTGCTCTTTATAAATGAAGTATAATTATACAAGGATTGTGGGTCTGTATGAAAAGAATTATGATGGAAGTCAAGGTTTTTCTTGCTTAAATTGAAGAAGGCACTCTGTAAATTCAACAGGAATTTGACTGACCTCAGCATCCCTTACCCATGTGCCACAAAGACTCTAGAAAAATCAATAGGCTTCTCTTTCTGAAATGAAGTTATGCTTCTCCAGCACTGTACATGTGCACAATGAGGGGCTAATGGCTCAGCAGATGGTGTGAACTACTGTTCTTAAAAAGTCATATGGGAATATGGAGGCGCATGGCCAGAAATGCTGATGTGCAGGAGAACAAACAAGGAAACAGGAGGAGAGGCCGGGGAGGATTGAGGAAGGAGCTGCCTCAAGGGTGTCCATGTAGCAGAAGAGCTCATTTTCTAGGTAAGTATGCAGACAATTTCCAAATGTGGAATATTCACTTGATGAATCACAACAGATTCCTTGGAGTCGTGCCAGGTTCTGTATAAATATGTGCATTTCAGGTGTGAAGAGAAACGCATGTGAGGACTGGGGAGATTATAGCTGCCACTTTAAAACAGTACCAATCAGGATTTTTGTTCTGGTTTCAGCTGGGGTAGAGTTTGTTTTCTTCCGAGTACCTGCTACAGTGCTGTGTTTTGCATTTTTTATGAGAATAATAGCTAGATTATTCTAGTTATTGTTCTTATGAACTGAATGATCTTAAGGTCCTTTCCAACCCTAACCCTTCTATGATTCTATAATGCTGATAACACATAGATGTTTTAGTTGTCTCTCAGTAGCACTTACCCTGTTCAAGACTTTTCAGTCTCATGGTCTGCCAGTGAGGAGGGGCACAAGAAGCTGGGAGGGAGCAGAGACGGGACCCTGACCCAAACAAGCCAAAGGGGTATTCCATAGCACAGTACGTCACGCCCAGTATAGAAACTGGGGCAGTCACCCAGATCACTGCTCAGGCTGGGCTGGGTATCGGTCTGCAAGTGATTAGCAATTGTGTTGTGCATCACTTGGGCTTCATTCCTCTCTTTCTTTTGCCTATTCCTTCTTTTTACTATTAATTATATATTACTTTATTTAAATTATTAGACTGTTCTTAGCCTATTGGTTTTAACTTTCTCCAGTTCTCCTCCCCATCTCACTGGGGCAGGCTGGGGGATTGTGTGCAAGCAGCTGTGATGTATTTAGTTAATGGCTTGGGTTAAACCATGATAGTCCTCTTTGGTGCCCAACCTGGGTTGCAAAAAAGACTGTTGCGGTTTAAGCCCAGCCAGCAACTAAACACTATGCAACAAGTCATGCACAATCCCCCTGGTGGGATGGGGGAGAAAATCAGAAGGGTAAAAATGAGAAAACTCATGGGTTAAGGTAAAGACAGTTTAATAAAGTAAAGGAAAAGCTGTGCACACAAGCAGAGCAAAACAAGAAGCTAATCCACCATTTCCCATGGTGCCCTGGGTTCAGCAGTAGGAGTCATTTTTCTCCTTCTTGGTAGCTGGTGCAGTGCTGTGTTTCGACTTTCGACCTGGGAACAGAGCTGATAACAGTGATGTTTTGGTCTGGCCAAGGACTTTGTGAGCCTCATGCTCTGCCAGGGAGGAGGGGAAGCCGGGAGGAAGCAGAGACAGGACACCTGACCCAAACTGACCAAAGAGGTATTCCATACCACAGCACATCATGCCCAGGATGTAACTGGGAGATACCCGGACTGCAGGGTTGGAGGAGGTATTGGTCGGTGCTTGGTCGGGCTGGGGGGGCAAGTTATCGATCGCCTGGTGCTGAGGTGTTGTATTCTCTTCCCTTGTTATTTCCTTTATCATTACTATTATTGGTGGCAGCAGTAGTGATTTGTGTTATACCTTAGTTACTAAACTGTTCTTATCTCAACCTGTGGGAGTTGCATTCTTTTCGATTCTCCTCTCCGTCCCTCCGGGAGTAGGGGGAGGGCCAGAAGGGGGAGAGGTGAGTGAATGAGCTGTCTGGCTGGGGCTAAACCACGACACATGGCCAGAAGGGGGTTAAACCATCCCCTAACAGTCACTTGGGAAGAAAATCAGCATCACCCCAAATGTCCTACACACACACCTTCCTTCTTTCCCCAGCTTTATATGCCAAGCAAGATGTCATATGGTGTGGAACATCCCTTGGGGCAGTCGTGGTCAGCTGTCCTGTCTGTGTCTCCTTCCAACTCCTTCTGCACCCCCAGCCTTCTCACTGGTGTGGGGAGCAGAAAAGGCCTGCATTCTGTGAAAGCACTGCCGAGCAGTAACTGAAACACCCCTGTATTGTCAGCACTATTTCCAGCACAAATCCAAAACATAGCCCATACTAGCTACTATGATAAAAATTAGCTATCCCAGCCAAAACTGTAACAGGACTTTGGAGTCATCAATTAAGGGCACTCTTCTGGGTATTCCAGTTGGTGCTTGGAACAGGCTTATATTATGAAAATACTGTAAAATAATGTGCTGTTCATACACAATAATGTTGAGTGATACTCTGCTGTGTTTTCCCCTTGCTATAGCAAAGACTGAGAAATAATGACTCCCTAGATCAGAGAGCTGTAGATAAAATATTGTATAATTGACAATGATTGTATAATCAATAAGGAGTTATGCTAGTTCAGAAACCTTTTCCTGTAGTTGAATTGTGGATCACAAGATGCAGTATTTAAGACAAGGGTCATTTCAAAATGGCAAGAATGCAGCAAAAGCCTAATTGTGAATTAAGACTATAAAAGAGCTTTTGTGCCCTGGAATCCTGGTAATTTAAACTGATGTTTGTTCACAGAGATCTACTAAATGCAATGGCAGTGAATTGTAACTCCTTACTTATCAGGGAAGATGGAACCAAGGCCAGATATTTCCACGTGTGTTGAAAATAATAGAAGCAAATCATGCAAGTATGTGGCACATGATATCCTCCATGCAAGTTACCTGCTAGCAGAAGACTTTTCACTCTGTAGGCCATCCATGGGCTAATCTTGTGATTAATAGGTTATGTCAGTGTTGGGTAAGCCACAAGGACTGCCAGGCTGAGGCATGACTTAGATTTCAGGTGGAAAAATGAAGCAGAAGATGAAAACATCTGATAACATCTGAAACACTGTGTGTGGTGGGATGAAGACAACGTGCAACAGAAAAAGGGGTGAGCAGGCCACCTTTAGCCAGCTCCCATAGGAAGGGTTGGCATTCATCCTAACTGGGAGTGCTGGAGGGGCCACAAGGGTGAAGCAGACACCCTGGGCTTTTGTGAAGTGCCAGCTGTGTAGCCAGGGATCAGAAGGAGGTGCATGGGTGACTCATTGCTGTAAGTGAAGTGAGGAGGCTGGCAGGGACCTCAGCCAACAAGCCCTGGTATTGCTCAGCATGAGACGGTGTTGTGCTTCAGAGAATCTGGAGAAGAGTAGCTTGTCTGGGGTTTGGCCTAACCCAAGGAAAACTGCCTGTGTCTCTCTCATGTAACAGCAGTCTGTTCACCAATGCTCCACATCCTTGGGCAAGTGTTTGAATCTGCTCAGCCAGATATGGCTGGAGATAGGCAGGTTTGTAAAGAAATGCAACAACCTCCAGTCATAGACCCTGCATTTCGATGTGCAGGCTGCGCAGAGATCACCCACAGGGGATGCAATTACACTATGACAGACATAAGCAGGCTGGTGGCAGGCTGTTAGTATGAAGGTCACAGGAGTGGACACGCTGTCTGCTGTTATCCATAATGTATGTATTAGTTGTGGGTATTTGGGGCCAGATGTGTCCCAACCCCTCTAATCTCCATGGAGGTTCCTCCTGGAAAACAGACTTTTTTTCTTCTACACATTACTGTGTTCAATTAGGATTATTAGTGATACTTGGGTCCTTATTTCCATGAGGAGGAAATACCCAGCTATGCAATTCAGCATACTATAGTTTAACAAATCATATACCCCCAGTCCCATGCCTCTGTGAACAGATGAAACAAGCAGAGGGAGGATCAACTTTGGTTGTCTCAAATACGGCTTTGTTTCAGCCTAACCAGTGCTTCAGGCCCTCCCAGAAAGGGCAGCATTTGCCTGCGGCCAGTGACTTGCTGGCATCAATCCGAGGGTGCCAGCATGACCACATGCTCACAGAGCTATTTTTCAAGGGTCTTAATTCAAGACAGATGTGAGCAAAACTAAGAAAATGCCTTAAAGTCCTCTGAGTTTGGACATGTCTGAGATTGCAGACAGGATCTCCGTTTCACACATGTGCTATATCTTTAGCTACCAGATCTCTGGATAAGACCATCTTTGAATTTCAGAGTCGAAAGAATTATTTTGGGATTTCTGTGGCATGCAGTCCTGACAGACAGGGAGCTAACAGTGGAAAAGGCTTTAAGCACATAGGATGGCCTTTGGGCACACAGCAGAGGGTAAATGCACATATGGCTCATTGTCTCTAGGCAATTTGAACAGCTGGGGAGAAGCTTGAAACGTTGAAGTGATCTGGCCACATCTGTGAAGAACAATGTCCTGTGCTACAATGAGCATCATCTGAGGACTCTCAGCAGGACCTTTCTCATTTCTGAGGCTGCAGATATTTTCTATTACTCCAAATGTTGCACTCAGTCAGGGGCACTCATGGAAGATGCAGGACCTGTAGCTGTGAGGCACAGATCCCATATTAACAAGACTTTTACTCAGGAGTTTTCCACCAGGATGTGGAAGAACCTGTATGAAATATGATAGTTGCATGAATTTGCTCATCTTTATTTTCTGCTAAGAAAAAAGAGAATGGGAATTGCAAAATTTCCCAAGGGCTTCACCACACCAACAGCAACCACTCGAAACAGTGTGCACTGGAAAGGGCAGGGTTCTGACTGAGATCTTTTTTCCCTTTCCTCCCTTTCCTTTCTGCCCACAGTTCAGTTGTTTCCTGTGTGTCCTGTGAAACTGTGTGTGTGGGATATAACTCCAGTCAGCCTCTGCTGTCACTGCTGGAGGAGCACAGTTACTTCAAAGTACAAAGACTAGGGTTTCTTTCTTGTAGTTTTTCTTTTTCTTCATTTTTCTTTTTCATTTTTCTTTTTATTTCTCCTTACAGTGCCCTTTTATTTTCCTTTTTATTTTTTTCTTTATATTTTTCCTTCTTAGCTTTTTTTCTTTTTATTTTACTTCCCCTCCTGGCCCCTCCACCCAGTCTGAAGCAGTCTTTTCCAGTGCCTCATCACTCTCACAGTAAACAATGCACATTCACAGCTGATACAATATAGATAGTTTCTTTCTATTCATAAGTCTCTGTTTAAAGATGTACCTTCTGTACAAAGGTCTGAAATGATTTTATAAGCTATATCAATATGTCACTTTGGTCATTGTTATTTGTCAAGTGAACATTTTTTATTAACTTTTTATTTTTTGTTCACTTTTTTATGTTTTATTTGACAAGTGAATATTTTTAATTCAGTTTTTCTATTTGATTTAATAGAAAAAGGAGAATTCATATACCTGCTGGTAAAAACCAGTGCTGTTAAGTCCTCCAGTCTCCAACCATCTGCCACGTTCAGTCCTGGGACTGGAACTTATTTTCTCTAAAACAAAGTTTGAAGAAAACACAAGAATGTCTCAAGTAGAGTTTGTAGCAATTTTATGCTTAAAACAGCGTTACACCAGCAGTGACATAAATATGAAAATATAACATACCAGAGAAAAATAACTGCTGAGAACAGCATGATGGCTGGATTTCATGCTGTTTGCTACGATCTTCTCATATAATGTGGCAAACATATTTCAGAATGCAAACACTCTAACTTGCTTAAGTTTTGAATGGGAATACAATCCACATGACAAAGACTAGGTCAGAAATGTTTGAGAGAGATGGATTCCTCTGTATCCGCACATCTGCCCTGAGGAAAGGCAGGAGGAGGAGGTAAATATATTGCAGAAATATGGAGACATATAAAGTGAGAGAACACGAAGTTAACTTTTCCTGAAAGCCCTTGTCTTATCAAATAGAAAAAAATTCAGGGCCAATTTTTCCAATACTTCTGTATTTGGAATAATACAAGAATACTTGGAAGCATCCTGTAAAAGTGTATTTCTAACACAACTGAATCAAATTTACAAAGCTCTAGACAGAAATATCAGGCATGTGCTGTAGAGTCTCTCCTGGGAACCTCTGGCAATGAAACATCACAGCAATTACAGTGGTTCAGCAGCTCAGCAAAAACACCCACTGTGATGTGCTAAAACTGAATGTGTACCCAAGGGACAAGCACACATATCAGGGAGGTCATTTTGATCCTGTATGTAGCCTTGATAAGTATAGCTCTGGATCTGGGTAAACTGCTCTGACGGCAATATTTTTTAAAGGTTTCCAAAACTTTATAGAAGGTAAAGTAACAAAATTATTAAAAATGCCTTAAAGAAACAATTTTATTTTTTTTCTCTGTCAAAATGTAAGTTGAGAGTGCATTTGGATATAGTGGTTAAATAAATTCATGGGGAGAAAGAACTTACCAAGAGCGAAACACACTGCAAGAACTTGTGATTAGAACCTATGCCCAAGTGAATTTAAGTCAGAGATTAAAAATCCGTGCAAACAGAATATTGCCCTTGATATGTGTGGCACGAATTCTGCTGGAGGGTATGTTTGTTTATGCTTAGTGGAGGATAAACAGGTTGGTGTGGAATGGGCAAAGATGCACAGTGGATACAATTAAAAGCTATGCTTGGTCTGTCCAGCACAAGCCAGCGACGTGGCAGCTTTTTGAAGCAAAGTGTGTAGGCTCCCTCTGTAGCCAAGAGAGTAAATCAAGAGCATGAATCACACCACTTATCTCAGATGTGTGCACTGGGAGGAGATGGATTGCCTTATGCAGGCAGTATTTCTCTGTTGTTTGGACTGGGAGATGAGACAGCTTCTTCTAGGCACTTAAACTTCAAAGCTCTGTGAGCTGAGTCCCAGCTCCGCCTGATGGTCCCTTTCAGTCCTGTGTAACCAGGCAGGGATGGTCCCCACCACCTGCAGCCCTTCCTTTGGCTTCACTGAGCTCCAGCCACCCACTGCTTTAACCTGAGATCCAGGCTATCTGTAGTGTATGAAAAAAGTGGTCACTCCTGGCAGTATCTATATAAACATTAGTCAGTAAGAACAGATTTCTTTCTTTCGACACTGCCTTTTTGATGCAGTTCAGCCATTCTCAGCCCCTCATGTCCTCCCACTGTCACACTTCTTGGTGGGACCTCTTGCTGCTTTTCCCTTACAGTGACCCAAGTCACAGCCAGCTCTTCTTTCTCTTGTCCTTTTCCACAGTCAGTACAGATGCTAACACAGGCAATGCCTCTTGACTGCTTCACAGACTGAGCGCATGCATGCTGGTGCAGAATGCCTCACAGGGCTCTGTGCCCTGGTGTCAGCAGGGGCAGCCCCCCGGGTCCCAGCAGAAGATGCCTAGTGCCCAGTGAGTCCCATGTACTCCACCGTATCTTATTTACAGCCATAAGCTCAAGCAGAAAGAAAACGCATGGAAAATGGGGTTTAAGGAGATACTTCTGGGCAGTGCCACAAGACAGTGCTCCATCTCCCTCTAGTGATGCCTGGGAGAGGGGAAGCGGGTGGCAGAGCTCTGTTTAGGCCATAGCTGGAGTTTTGAGTGTGGCTCATGCCTTATGGTGAAGCCCTGGGAGGGGTGCTTACCCCTCTGGGTACCTTTATCCTCTCCACAGCTTCTCTCAGCAGCTTCTGTGTCCCCACCACCAAAGGGAAGACCTCAGTCATTGATGTCAGAGAAAGGACTTGCAGGCCCAATTAATTGTACACATCAGGTTGAAATAAAGACGTTTTGTCCTCAGGCAGTGCCACAGACATACCATACAAGGGGATGTATAGTGACAGAGTCTCTGAGTCTGTGGCCAGACAGGTTTTTCCCTCCCCCAGCACATGTTGAGAAGTACAAGTCCATACCTGACCTGTGGTTCCCATCTCTACAGGACAAAGCTCTGGTCCAGGTTAAATACATCATTCATTATTGTGGGAAGCAATCTGTGGAAAAGCTTCAGTTTTTATTCAGCTGGATCTAGCAGAGGCCACATTAGAGCTCACACCATCCTACTGCTGCCAGACAAGAGAGGTTTCTATCCCTGGAGACAATCATCCATGCCTGCAGCCTGCAAAGTGAGAAAGCAGGAGCATGCAAAATGGTCTCGTGCCCCAGGAGAGTGTAACTTGTCTCCTTGGTATAGGAGTTAGCAGTGCTCAGGAATTGCCTTGGGTTACTTTCCCTGAGCAAGAGACATCCCAGAGGTGCTCTCTCTGAATAGCCACATGTGGCAGGGGATGAATGCAGTGCCTTTGCTCATGTGTTGAGGGGACACCTGGTTTATGCATCCAGGCACAAGGGATGAGCGTGTGTCCTCCTGGGCTCCTCTGCTGCCCTGCCCTGGGATTCGGCCGGTTACCAGCAACTGGCTGGTCAGTGGGGTGGCAGCAAACGCTGGTGCGGCAGAGCAGTGAGGATGGGACAGCATCTATCGCCCAGCACTGAGGGAAGGCAGCAGGACACAGCCGTTCCCAGCACGCTGGGCCTCCCGTCAGCTTGCACGTAGAGCAGAGCCCGCTAGATGGCAATCGCAGGTCTAGGATGGCCAAGATCGCTGCAAAGCCAGTCGGGTTTAGCTCTCCGGAAAAGCGAGTGAAACGGACGGTAGTGCCTGTACCGGGAGCACATGTAGTTAGCACTCCTAATGCTTGCTGTGAGTTGCTTACGGGTAACTGTCCATGCAGGGGGATTGGAACGTGGTGATGGCTGGGGCTGCTGGTCGATAGGAAACTGAACATGAGCCAGCAGTGTGCGCTCGCAGCCCAGAAACCAACCGTGCGCTGGGCAGATGTGTGAGCAAGGGAGGCAGGACCGCTTTCACTGTGCTTCGTAGGAAACGCTAGCTGTTTCCTGTAACTCCACCGTTAAAGACTTTTTCCTTAGGAATCTGCTTTTGTTTGAGGAACGGCTAGCTGGTTAAATTCACAGTATCATTAAAGATCACACTTTCTGTGAGGTACACCCAAGTGGCGGTCCCCCAGCTCAACACCCTGGTCCAAGCAGGTGAGATCAGGCTGCTCAGGCACTGTTCTGGTCTAATGTTGAAGATCTCTGAGTATGCAGATTCCCTATATCTCTGGCCCCTGCTTTAAGGTTTGTTCACTCACACAACAAAAAGTCTTTCCTTTTACCTAACTCTCCAGATTGTGTCTGTTGCCTCCTGTCCTAGCATCGTACACCTTCAAGGTGAGCTGCTTCACTCAGTCATACCCTCCTATTAGATAATTCCAGACAGCAATAACATTCCCTCCACCTTCCAGGGAACCCATTCCCAGAGCAGTATTACACCTACAGAGTTTCACTATAAAAAATGACCATATTTT
Organism: Neopsephotus bourkii; assembly: GCF_033783945.1. NCBI lineage: Eukaryota > Metazoa > Chordata > Aves > Psittaciformes > Psittacidae > Neopsephotus > Neopsephotus bourkii. Next base: position 153,277 of record NW_026900840.1, on the reverse strand, counting down.
GCTTAAAATTTTATCTTTTTTTCTAATAAAATATGCTTTGCAAGGCATTGAGCAATTACATACATAAACCCAACCGACACATGGGTCCTGAAGTGAAGCTTTTTATGTTGCTTCACAAGAATCAGGGCCTGTGGTTCCCCCTGTGTGGTTCACTGCACCCATTCAAGGAAGTGTGGTTTGCAACAGTGGCGACAGACACCCACATTGGCATTGTGCGTCTTATTGCCAGAGAGCACGAAAGCCTTAATGACTTCAGTTGGGGTGAGGGCTCTGACTCACTAATGGGCTTATGACAAGTATGGGAGAGCTGACCTGGCTGCCTGCCCCCTCTGTATCCTACCATCTTGTGGAGCTTCCAACCCCAGCTGCAGGCATAGCTAAATGTCTCCTTATACACTCCTGCACTGCCATAAACCATAATGTGGCATGTTAAGGTAAACTAGCACCAGTTTTGGTTCTCTTTCATACGCCAGGGCTGTAATTTGTACATTCTATATTGCTTATCCCCCTGATTATCTAGAACTTGATGGATATGGAAAGCTTAATTTCCAAACTCAAGGAGCTTTGATAATCAGGCAGCTGAACTGTACAGGATATATTGTACTTATGGATGACTTGAGCTACAAGGAAAAGAAGAGGTTATCTCTGCACTCACAGGCAATAAATCAGCAAAAAAAAACATTAAAGGACTAAAGCTGAGGGAGGAGAGCAACATGAGTTCAAAGTCACATGAACTCACTGGCTAAGTGCAAGCTAAGCTACCTGGGAGGTGGGAAATTCTGCATTACTTGGAATTAGCCTTGACAGCATCATATTTCTTAGAAAACCAGAGCGCAATAAGAACAGTATCATCCTAAGAGCCACTCTTGTTGCCACATATCACCTTTAGTGAGTCAAATATTCACATCTCTATGTACAAGTAGAGCAGATATGCAGAAATATCAGTTTAACTCTGAAAACCTTTATTCCTGATTAACACAAAACTCACATTGAAATGTAAAGTTTTGACTGATGGTAACTTGTACCTGAACATTTGACAGCCACCTTGCAAAATACATACTCTCCAAACTAGGAAAGGGACACAAAACTCTCCCTTGACTCCAGTGATTTTCTATAATGACATCATGATTCCAGGCGCTAACCCCTGCACTCGCTTTCACATGCTGGATGAATGCTACACTGCCTCACCACCCCTTCTTGATGCCTTTGGTCCAGGCAGACACAGCAGTTGCAGCAGCTGCTGACATGTGTCTGGAGGAAGAAAATTATGTTCTGTGAAAGGTTTAAAGATTTCCTGGTTGATTCATTTGAAGCTGGAACAAACCTGAGTTTATTTTATGAAGAGGAACCTTGTCTCAAGCCCATGAAGACTTCATTTTGACAAAATGGCAGTGTTTGCATTTTGCGTTGTGCCATACACCCAATTCAGAGCTGCTTTGCATTGATATTGGTGTCACAGGAGTCCTGTCATAGCATTTATTTTATTTTTTTTTTTTTTTTGTGGAGTCACAATTTTTCAATTTTTGGGTGTTGTTTTGAGCATATCTGTGCAAATCTTATTGAAAAGACAACCTAGCCCAGGTCTGCTCGGGACACCAGCCAGCTCTGCCTGGCATGCAGTGAAACATAAATGGAGGTTTTACTCAGCTTTAATAATCACAGCCAGACCTGGCACTGCTTGATTTAACAGCAAGGGTTGGAGGCCAAGATTTTCTGTTAGCAGAATCACATGGGAATTGTAAAAGGCTCAGAATGTCTGAAAATCAGACAGCTTATCCAGATGGCTGAACAGCGGGCTTAGGGACACAACTTGAGGCAGACAGTTTCAGAAGTCTTGGCTGTATGTACCAGCTGTAGGAAGGAAGGTGATGAGTACTGTTCCTTTTTATTGTGTAGAGATGAAGGTATTAAAATAACAGAGACATATTGCAGGTTAAGAATTCTTGCCTCTAATCTAGAGCGTACCATATTGTCTCCCTTTCATTTGGGTATTTGTAACTTTATTATGCAAAAGTCAGTCTTTACTAGTGGATGGAAAAGAGATCACTTTTCTCCTCATGGTTATAAACCGGGAAAACATTTTTCATTTCTTCATTTTTGCTTAGGAAAAACTAGAAGGGATATCATGGGAATGTGCTGGCATGGGAGAACTGGTCCTAAGTAATGACAGACTCTCAGGGGAGACGCAGGAAAGCAGATGCTGACATAAGCATCAAGAGTGTCCTTGTTTGGTCACCTCAAAAGTCCCCCAAAAGTTTGTCATCTATTCATGTCACTGACTGCCTTTCCTCGGGACCCATTTGAACAGTGCTGGCTGCCCAATTCCAGCTGCTCCATTTCCTCAGCACCCAGATGTGCAACCATGTGGCCACAGACATGAGTCCCCGCTCCCCTGATCTCCTGTCAAGTTGTTGATTGTACACTCAGTCCTGTCCCTTGGACTGGATATGATGGACACACATCCAGCTCTTCAAGGGGACATGCAGCAGTCTCTGGTCATAGATGAGCACATCTGATGAGATGCTGCTGGAAGGGACATGCTGCATGTCCCTCCAACACCTGCAGTGGCTGTGTGGCCCATTGCAGCTCAGAGGCTGAGCTGCTGTATCTTCTGAATCCCACACTTCCATTTGATCCCCATTTTCTTCAGGGAGGAAGTGTTGGTGTCCTAGAAGTAAGAAGCACAAAAACCATCGTGTTCAGTTATTGTTCCTCAGAAAGAGGGTGGCTACATCCTTGGCTGAGCAAAAACTTTCCCCAGTTCATGCTGCTCATTGACCCTGCTGTTGTCCTCAAAAGTGTAAGACATGAGCTTATGATTATACAGCACAGAAGGGCTGTGTGAGCCCCTGCCCTGGCCCCTGTAGCTGGCACAGGCAAATGTGCCCTGGATGCACAGTTCCTGTGAATGCAGTCCTCTCTTCCCCTAAAGCAAGCAACAAATTGGCCAGAGGCTTCTTGCCATGGCCCTCCATACCCTTTGCTGTGGTGTAAATGCATGGTCTCAGGTAACTGAGAGCAGCTTTTACTACAGATTTCTTCTCTTTCCCTGCCAGGCACTTTCCCTTGAATGGTATCTAGGTATCCACCTTAGCAATACTCACCCAGCACTTCACCAGATGTCAAATGCCTGTTCAAGCACTAAAACAACAATGTCCTTGCAGAGTTTTGATTTCCAAGTAGGTTGAAATCACTGGTTACATGCCTATCACTGCTGTGCAAAGGCCAAAGAACCTCTTCACTCATGACTAACAAAGGCTGGCAGCAAGCTTGCCTTTCACCCTTCTGCACTATCCCCCCACCACCACCATATGAAATTGCTGCAGCCTTTCGAGCTTGATGACTTGTAGTGCTGGTTAATTACAGCACAACTGCGAGCCCACCAGGCACCTGCAGGGAGAACACAGCTATAAAGGGAAAGGGGGAGCGAGGTATTGCTGCTGTTCTCAAGGCACTGGGTCCAGTTCAGTGAGAACTATAGAGGACACAGGCAGGGTTTTGCTCTCTCATGGGCACCAAATCAATCCCATATCCAGCTGTAGGTCCAAAGGCCCCCATCCCCTGTGAAAAGCAGAATGCCTCCAAGAATGGGTGCCTGGAGATATCTTGAAGCAGCATGCTTAAGAGGGTTTTCTCAATAAGGGATACATGCCATCATGGCAGGGCATCCCACTTGCCCTGCTGTAAATTGACTTCCTCAAGTCCACAGCAAGACCCAGAGCTGCTCAAAACACTAATTTTCTTTTTTTCAGGAGAACAGCACAATTGGGATTTTGGGTTTTTTTTGGAGGGTAGTCTTTGTTTTGGTTTTTCTGGTTTGTTGTTGTTTTTTTTGTTTGTTTGAGGAGGGGCAGGTCTTGTTTTTGTTTTTTGAGGTTTTTGTTTGTTTTGTTTTTTTTCTCTGGAGGAAAAATACAGCTTTTCACTGGCAGGGAAACTGAACCTTGAAATATTCATTTTAAAATTCAGAAGTTGGAATTCAGGTGTTTCCTAGGTAGAAGCTTATCAAACTGTAAATACCAGCATCATCCATCATGATAGAGACAGTTATACCTCTGGAATCATATAAGAAGAGACAGAGTTCAGCTGAGAAGCCTGAGTACCCACCCACAAGTACAGAGGTATAAAAACCCATGATTGCTCTGTCTCCCAAAGAAGTCTAATGAAGTGTCCAAGCAAAATAATTTGAGTGCATGAATTAATAAGAAATTTTTTAAAACACCTTTTTTGGGTTGCTGGGGTTTTTTTCCCCAGAAAACACATGCAGTGAAAACCCATGTTTTTCAACAATAAAAATGTTTTAAAAAAATAATTCAACTAATCCTACCAAATTATTTTGTTTCAAATAATACTAAGAAGTAAAAACTGGTTAATAGAGCAGAAGAAGCCACAACACCCCCAGCAGACATTCCTGGCAGAGAACAAAACAGTCTGCGGTCTCTACGTGGTTTAGATTTCCTAACTAACCTTTGCAGTAATTTTGTATATGAACCTTGCCTGTAGCCACAGACAACCCGAACACTGGCTTCTCAGATGGAAGGAGTCACCTCTGACTGCACAGGACCAGCTACCATGGGACCCATTCCTCCAAGCACATCTGGGAGCTTCAGGCTGTGAACAGTGAACACACTCATCTGCAGGGATGTGGTATTTCTCCCAGTGTCGTGGTTTAAGCCCAGCCAGTAACTCAGAAACATGCAGCTGCTCGCTCACCCCCCTACCCCCCCCTTCTTCATACCCCTGCTCCCAGAGGGATGGGGAGGAGAATTGAAAGAACGTAAATCCTACAGGTTGAGGTGAGAACAGTCCAGTAACTAAGGTATAACAGAAACCACTGCTGCTACCACCAATAATAATAATGATAAGGGAAATAACAAGGGGAGAGAATACAACCGCTCACCACCCACCAACCAATACCCAGCCCGACCCAAGCAGCAACCTGGGCCTCCCAGCTAACTGCACCCAGTTTCTATACTGGGCATGACGTGCTCTCTTTGGCTAGTTTGGGTCAGGGGTCCTGCTTCTGCTTCCTCCCAGCTTCCCTTCCTCCCTGGCAGAGCTTGAGACTCAGAAAGTCCTTGGTCAGAGCAAACACTACTGAGCAGCAACTAAAAACATCGGTGTTATCAGCGTTGTTTCCAGGCTGAAAGTAAAAAAAAAAAAAAGCACTGCATCAGCTACTAAGAAGGAGAAAAATGACTGCTACTGCTGAACCCAGGAAAGTATCCACCCCTTATTTCATACCATTCACATCATGCTCAGATCCCACAGTTTTCATTATACCATTGCTTTTGTCTCATATATATATATACACACACACACAGACACACAAAGAGAGAGAGATCATCCCTTAGTGCATGGACCAACCACTATAAAGCTGCTAAGTTCATCTGGTTCACAATGTCGGGCTCCATCTCTTGTAACACTTTCAGAGCAGGAGACACGGTGTGCAGTGTTGGACTGTTGCCTGCTGATGACACCACGGAACTTGTCTGGTCACTGCTGAGCTCCTTGGGTTTTGTCAAAGTCCATTCTCTGTTGGGATGATGATTGGAGGGAAGTCAGGGCCAGTCACTGGTGACCTGAAGACATCTAGTTGGTGGGCTATAAAAGTGCTACATAGCAGGCAACAGCATATAATTGAGTTCATTGGCTGGTTTTCCCTAAAATCAAATCCCCTTGAGGTACACATCAGAATTCCCCATCTTCCCTCATTACCCACCAAGTATATGCAGGGCCCTGGGCAAAAGCAATCCCATGAATAGGTTTGCCTTTACCTGAAGCAGGAATAACCCAGACTGTTTTCCCCAGCAAATTCTTCCTATGCACCACAGGAACTTTTCCTACTCTACAATATGTAAAAGTTCTGATTGGGCTGGGCCAGCCCTGTTGGCAGATCCTCTAGTGTTGACCAACCAGGTGGCCTTTGGTAAGTGTGTATCCCAATGCTTGAAAGTTCCCCCACCCATTGCTCTCAGTGTAGTTTTTAACAGCCCATTGTACCTTTCAATTTTCCCAGAGGCTGGTGCATGGTAGGGGATGTGATATACCCACTCAATGCCATGCTCTTTGGCCCAAGTGTCTATAAGGTTATTCCGGAAATGAGTCCCATTGCCTGACTCAATTCTCTCTGGAGTGCCGTGTCACCACAAAATGTGTTTCTCAAGGCCCAGGATAGTGTTCCGGGCAGTGGCGTGGGACACAGCGTATGTTTCCAGCCATCCGGTGGTTGCTTCCACCATGGTAAGCACATGGCACTTGCCTTGGCGGGTTGGTGGCAGTGTGATATAGTCAATCTGCCAGGCCTCCCCATATTTATACTTCAGTCATCATCCTCCATACCAAAGAGGCTTTAACCATTTGGCTTGCTTAATTGCATCACGTTTCACAGTAGTGAATAACCTGGGCAATAGTGTCCACTGTTAAGTCCACCCCTCGATCACAGGCCCACATGTATGTTGCATCTCTGCCCTGATGGCCTGAAGTGTCATGGGCCCACCCGGCCAAAAATAATTCACCTTTATGTTGCCAATCTAAGTCCATCTGAGCCACTTCAATCTTGGCAGCTTTATCCACTTGTTGGTTGTTCTGGTGTTCCTCAGTGGCCCGACTCTTGCGTACATGGGCATCTACATGACGTACCTTCACCACCAGGTTCTGCACCGGGGCAGCGATATCTTGCCACAGTGCAGCAGCCGAGATGGGTTTACCTCTGCGTTGCCAGTTGCTCTGCTTCCATTCCTGCAACCACCCCCACAGGGCATTTGCTACCATCCATGAGTCAGTATAGAGATAAAGTACTGGCCACTTTTCTCATTCAGCAATGTCCAGGGCCAGCTGGATGGCTTTCACCTCAGCAAACTGACTCGATTCACCCTCTCCTCCAGCAGTTTCTGCAACTTGTCAAGGACTCCATACAGCTGCCTTCCATCTCCAATGCTTTCCCACAATATGGCAGGACCCCTCAGTAAACAAGGCATACTGCTTTTCACTTTCTGACAGCTGATTATATGGTGGAGCCTCTTCAGCCCACATCACCTCCTCCTCTGGTGACATTCCGAAATCTTTGCCCTCTGGCCAGTCCATGATGACTTCTAGAATGCCTGGACGACTGGGATTTCCTGTTTGAGCTCGTTGTGTAATTACTGCAGCCCATTTACTCCATGCAGCATCAGCCGCATGATGTGTAGAGGAGACCCTGCCTTTGAACATCCAGCCCAGCGCGGGCACCCAGAGTGGCAGGAGGAGCTGTGCTTCAGTGACAATCATTTTTGAAGCAGCTCGAACCCCTTCATAGGCTGCCAGTCTCTTTTCTCAGCGTTATCAGCACTGTTCCCAGGGTAAACGTCAAAAACAAAGCACTACACCAGCTACTAAAAAGGAGAAAAATGACTGCTATAGCTGAACGCAGGACACCCAGCTAAAACCGTTTCAGTCCAATCAGCAGAACCTGTATTTCACCATGAATTAGTCTGCTACGTAAGGGTTCAAATCTGTGGAAAGGGAAGGCCTCCTTGGTAATGAGCTATTAGAACCATACAATGTATTCACAGTTCATTCACTATCTTTTAGAGTAGGAGTATGTTTTCTGTGAGCTCTGGCAGGATACAATCCTGCCATGCAGCAGCAGTGCCATGCTGATGCAAAAAATGCAAACACATTGACATGTAATAAAAAAGATGCAGAAAGTAGTAATCCAACGTAAATCAGCATGAGTAAAGCTTTACCTGCAGAATCTAAGTCTGGTTCAGGGAAATGTTCTTCAGAAACTATGTAGACCAAGAGGAATAAGGATGACAGCAAGAATGATCAGCTGTCTAGAAACTGCTGTCTTTCCAGAAAAAATTGAACTAATGGAGCAGGTTGCCTTGAGAAGCTGAAAAGGTTTCTAAGAATAGGTTAGAGAGTGTCTGTCAGAAATGGTTAATTTATATTTGATGTTATCTTGAAACGAGGAAGGGACTAGCTGGCCCTTCAACATCCCTTCTAGAGCTATTTTTATGTTTCCATGACAACTCTCTTGTAGCTACACTTTTTCACTGTATCAAGGCATTGGGGTACTCTAAGGTGACTCATAGAAGCAGTTTTTGAGGATTGACACTTAACACCTACATGTGAGTTGCTAATAACAGTTTTTACCTAGATTGATCCTCTTATTAATTGTTTGAGGATTTTTTCACATAAATCTGTCATGAAACCATTTTCATCATATTAGCATCCTCCTATTGAAATTCAGACAAGGATGGGATGACAGCAGCAAGATCACACCCATTTTTGGTAGGGCACAGAGGGAAGAATAACATTTCCTGTAGTCACTACTAAAGGAAGTTCTTTCAAGCAAGATTTTCCAGCTGGAATTTGCCCAGGTATTCCAGAGTTCATATCAAACAAACAAACACACAGCCACAGAGAATTTGAATTCGCATTGCCTGGCTGAGCTGCAGCATTGGGGAGGGGATGTGAGGAGGGACTAGACATAGTGCAAAACCAGTGAAGAAGATGCTACCAGTTTGGACATACTGGAAGAGAAGCCAAAGAAGAAGCTGCAAACTGCAAGGCTGCAAATCAGCCAGGACTGATTAAGAAATACTCAATAAGCAAATATTCTTGGCCAGGGAATGGGCTCTTATAAGAAGTTTCCACAACAGCACTAGTAGAGAAGATGAAAACAGCTGTCGAGTGACAGTGAGCTGGCAGTACAAGAGTGGAGGGTGAGGTCAGTTAGAGCAGGTGAGATGCGGGAAATTCACTTTGCCTTTTAGAAACAAGCTTAAATTTTCCTCACTAACTGGTATTCTACACCCTCGTTATGTAACTGTAGGAAAATGTTAGTTAAACAGACTCTGGGCTGCTACCCTGAGCAATCTCTTAACCAGCCTGGCGGGCGGCTTGGCAATTGCCTAGGATTCAAAAGCCCGGATGGAAAACTCTGAAACAGAAGCTTTCGCCACGTAGCACACTGGCATCCTGAGGAAAAGACCTTGGCCTGGGACCAGGTACTGCTGAGTAACAAAACCAACCCCTAGGACAAGTTAGCGTGGACACTTTCTAATTGTAATTTACACACTGATTGAACAATTTTAGTCAGTGACGGAAGTACAGGAATAATAAGACCACACAAGTACCTACACAGACATAAAGACAGCAATTATGAAGTGATGTTTCAGCCTACTAAAAAAAAACCCAACCACTTGCTTCTCCCTGCCTCCAAACTGTTTTTCTTTATGTTTTTCCTCTTGCTGCACACCCACTTCAGTTTCACATGACATTCCCACAGGGATAGTCCAGGCTACATACCCACAGGGGAACCTGCTGGTATGCCAACATATATCCAATGCCCATTAGCAGACCTTCTCACCTGGAGGTGCAGCCAGCTAGCCACAGGGAAAGCTGAGCTACCTGGGTCAGGCAAGGAATCCTGCCCCATGGCTGCTCCTTCTGAGCCAGAAGGCAAGAGGAACATTATGAGAAGCTGGGACAGATTCTCATCCCACATGGAACAGTACTTAAGTTGGGTATATACCAGTATGCAGCTGCCGCGAGTGAGGTCAAAGTGAGCACTCATCCACAGAAAGGGAATACAGAGTGGAGGCAGCTCTAGGTCAAAGTCATAGGAAAGGCACTGTGGTGCTTAACTGCATTTACAGTTACTCTATATGTTATATCATACACTATGTTCTTCCTGCTCTTTCAGTCAGTCAGTAATTCAGCACTAAGTTGCTGAGGAAATGGTTTTTAGTTCTTCTACCTGTCCCTTGTTTTGCTTGTGGGGGCCTCTCCATCACTGTGGGAGGATGCAGGACATGGGCTGGGATGGCTGGCATTCCTGCACTCAGTCAACCAATTTAACTAACACACACTCCTCCGGCATCCAAGGAAGATAGAGAAGGTAAAAATGCAATAGGTTAATAGGAATGGCTGGGTCATTCACAGCAGTGTGCAGAAATAAAATGAAGATGCAACCTTTTTTTTTATTATTATCATGCTGTCCTTTCACCACACAAGACAATACCCAAGCAGCAGAAAGGGTTCTTCTGCTGTGCTTCTCAGTAGTACCAAGAGTGGGTGATTCTAGCTATAACTCTAGCTACTTCAGATTAGATATCTCTGGTCTAAGGGATTTGATATGATTCCTTCTGTAGTCAACAGATAGAAAAAGGCAGCTGCAAAGGGGTGATTCACCCCACCCTAAAATAGACGGAATGAGTCATTCCCAGACAGGCTTATCTCCTTCCACTGATTATAGAAAGAGACTAGACAAATAGCTTAGGTGAGATTCTGTGGCTTTTAGATGGCTAAAATTAAATGAGTGGTATCCCACTCTGTAATCATAAAGGTCTTTAGGTTTCCTGGACAAATGACTTTGTAAGATATTGAAGTTTTACTATCTTCCACTTGAAATGAATTTATATCGAGTGTTCTTGTGTATTTGGAAAAGCACAGTACAAACAGAGGTCTCAGCTTTCAGCATAATTAGCAGAAATTCCAGAGGAGGACAAATAGGGCTCCAGGCAGCTGGACCCAAGAAAATCCAGGCTAAGTTATGTGTGATCCATAGTCACTTAACACAATGGGGAGTGTTTATTATTAGAAAAATGGATTTTGTGGTCTCCTTTCCCAGCACCACTTGCTGTAATAGTTAAACGAACACCAAGAGACACTTTCTGCAGACACTGAACAAGCAACTCAGCTGAAATGCTGGAGAATGAGAAGTTGCCTAAACCCAGCCCTTCTTCTGCAGGTATTTTGTGTACAGTCTGATCCCTCGTCCCATCCTCTCCTCTCCTCTCCTTCTCTCTCCTTCCCTCTCTTCTCCTTCTGAAACAGTGCACATGCCAAGAAATCTCCGACCTCCTGACAAAGAAGAGGATCAAAGTTTGCTGCAGCAGAGTAGAAATGTAGCCATGTAGTTTCTTAAAGCTTCAACATGTTTTACAGCATAATAAATAATAATTAATGGCCCATTGCATAGCTCAGGGCAAAGCTGCTAAAAACAAGTGTCGTGGTTCAAACCCAGCCAGACAGTTCATTCACTCACTACCCCCTTTCTTGCCCTCCCCCTACTCCCGGAGGGACTGAGAGGAGAATTGAAACGAATGCAACTCCCACGGGTTGAGATAAGAGCAGTTTAGTAACTCAGGTATAACACAAATCACTGCTGCTACCACCAATAATAATAATGATAACAAGGGAAGAGAATACAAGACCTCAACATCAGGCGACCAATAACTCACTCCCCCCAGCCCAACCAAGCACCAACCAATACCTCCTCCAACCCTGCAGTCCCAGCCCTTCCGCGTAACTCTCAGTTACCTCCTGGGCATGACGTGCTGTGGTATGGAATACCTCTTTGGTCAGTTTGGGTCAGGTGTCCTGTCTCTGCTTCCTCCTGGCTTCCCCTCCTCCCTGGCAGAGCATGAGGCTCACAAAGTCCTTGGCCAGACCAAAACATCACTGTTATCATCTCTGTTCCCAGGTCAAAAGTCAAAACACAGCACTGCACCAGCTACCAAGAAGGAGCAAAATGACTGCTACTGCTAAACCCAGGACAACAAGTGAAGTCAGTTTTGCTGGATAAGGTACCAAGCAGGATAGTTATGAGGGCAAAATGTCACAGCCCAGTGAAGACAGGGGGGTGGGATGGAGGGGGAGAGCACAGCTCCTGGACCGAGGCAGAGAGCCGAATGATGTCTTCGCATTGCCAAGACAATTTCCTGCAGCACTGGTATGTGCTTTGGTTGCATTTTCCATGTGACATATTCCAAGGTGGCAGAGCTTCGGAAGGATAAAGCCTACAGACAGAGGCAGTTTCTCTGGAGCCTGTGATGAAATTGAAATATCCCAGTGTAAGCAGAATGCCTGTGATTAGTGCTGCAAGGGATACAGTGTAGGTATTGACTTAGACCCCAAGAAACAAGGGTGAGCTGCTACTTGTGAGTGTCTGGAGAGCAAATCAAACCAAAGCTACTTCAACACAGCTGTACTGAAACTGAGAGATCATATAGCTAAAATCTCTAACAGCTGTCAGGGTCTGATCATTTATGAAACAGCTGTATTGATTTAAGGTGTTACCTCCTGTGATGAGAGAAGTCTCCATCTCTCCCAAGTAAAGGAAGAGTTAAATAACAACATCCCACATCCCACAGCAGTCCCAGAGCTACTTGATTAGGGAGGCTTAGACCACCTGGTAGTCATATGGGGGAACAATCCACTGACCAGTTGCAGTATTAGGGAGTTAAAATCTTCACTTCTCCTTTCTTTAGACAAATAAATCTTTCTGTGGTTGCCTTGAAGGAAAAACAGGCTGTGGTATGTAGACCTCTGGGAGAGATTTAGGCCACCCTTTGTGATGAAGGGAGAGACCAGTGTGGCAAAGCTGCTGCAGGCCATATTCGGTCCTGTGTTTCTTACTAGAGTTTGGCAGTGGCCATTCAGCATGCAGGCATGTGATGTCCCCCAGCAGCCCATCTGAGGGAGATGGGCTTGTCCATGTTGCTCTGTATTTACCTTCCCATCCTTGGCATCTGTGCCTTCCTGAGAAAATAGGTCACTGGAAAACCTCGTGGAACAGGGATACATGAAAAAAAACAGTAGAATAATGAAACAAGTGAGTTAATGGCTCTTGGAGCTCCCTTTCCAGCAGTGCTGGGTGTGCTTTCCTCTTTACATTTGACAGTGTTTTTCTCGTCCCATAAGGACAAGTGACACAGGCTTTGCTGCTCCGTGCAGAGGCATCAAGGAGCCTGGCAGAGCTGCTCACAGGAGACTATGCTCTCTGCTGAGGCCCCATCTGAATGCCTCCCTGCATGCCTCCTACAGAGACTCCAGAGGCAAAGCAACAGAAAAAACACTCTGTGCTAACACTTCCATGAGGAGAGTTGTTTCGGAAACTGTTGTTCCTGCCAAGTATAAAAAAAGGCATTTTACCTAAAGGAAATGACTCGGGCCAGACAAGCTATCAGATCCCTTCCAGATGGAATTTGTACTTTGAAACAACACTGTGCCCTGAGGAACCACATTATGGAGCAGGAGGCACCGACCTTGGAGGAAGTGGAAAGGTTTGCGTGGCTCCTGAGTGCCTGCTGCGAATCAGAGCTGAGGCTCCTTTTAATAGGCAGACAAAGTTTTTGTGGACAAGGTCAATGGCAATACAATAAGTATGAAAACGAGCATGGGAGAAGTCACTGAAGGGTTCAGTGCTTTTGGAGGTAATTTGGTTTCTCCTAAGATTAAACAGGGGTAGTTAAATAAGTTATAGTCACAGGCAGGAGTCCCAGATGCACGAAGAACATATAATGGTGCAGTAATTACAGTTCCAAATGTAGTGAAACCCAGGACTACCAAAGTGATGCTGATACAAGCGTTATGCACCAAGCTGTGGCATTCTATGGCCTGACACAGCCATTTTCTGCATCGTCTCATTGCACTGCCCTACCTCAGAGCTGGAGTCATGCCTGACCACAGTGCTCTCTGGGCTGGCAGCACTCAGCCTCTTCCCTGAGAAGAGCTAGAGTGGAGCAGAGCTGTCTGCATGCTACAGAGCCTCAGAGTGGGGTTTATGCCCTTTGTTCAAGAGGGAGGTGGGAAAAAAGCCATCTTATGGTAAGCTGTGCTGTGGAGTGGTAGTCCCAGGGATACGACTTAATGTCCTAAGTAAATCAAATCACAAGTGGAGCAGAAGGCCTGTGACTGTCCAAGTGACACAGCTGCCCTGACCTTCACTGCCTCTTTGTTCAAGACTGGTGGTATCATGCGATGAGGTGAACCAGTGCTGCTTGCCCCTGTTTTTGTGAAGGACGCAAGTGGTATTGCCCATGGCTGTTACATGATCTGCTTCCTCTTTAAAACCTCCATCCAAGAAAAACATTCCTTCCCCATTATCTTCTCATTTCTCTCCTCTCCCCTTCTTCCTAATCCCTTCTCCACAGACAGGTCATTTGTCACTGTTTTCTCAGACTAAATTCCCCATCAAAACGTCCTCCTCCAGACATGGAGAAAAGGGCCTGCGAGTATCCTGCATACCAGTCCTTAAGGCTTCACAATGCCTTGCAGAAAGCAGCCAAGGCTGCTGGCTCCAAAACCTTCCTTAGTCCCTCCTGCCTCAAAAAGTACATCTCGGGGTATTAGGTGGGCAGTACAGTGACTTGTAAATGCCATGAAAGTTTAGCAAGGGGTGCTTGAGGCATGAAGGATCTTGTTCTGCTCTTCTCTGTTCATCATGCACGCAGCCTTGCCACACACTGAGTAGCTGGTAGCTTTTTAATCAAAACAACCACCTCACAATCTGTATTTGTTTTCAGTTTGGCAGGATTAAAACTACCGGCAGGGTGCTGTGGATGAGCTCATGTCATTTTTACGCGAGGTCAGGTACGTGGCCTACTAATTTTGATAAACTTGATCATATGCATATTAACTCAAGCACTTTACTACGGGTTTTTATATGAGTGTTTTCAAACAGCTGAAGGCAGGGAGGGTCACAGGAGTCTCATCTTCCTGAGCTTCAGGTCAGCCTCAGCACAGGACACTTTGGCAAGGAAAAGAGGGCAGGGAGAGGAGGGACACCAGACTGTACACCATCTATCCCTGCTGTGATTTTGGTCTCTTAGGGTTAATTAGCTTTAATGAAAGCAGCCACAAACCAGCTCTGACATACACTGCAGAGGCAAGCAGTGTAGGCACAGCGTGAGGAACAAGGAGTTGCCACTACTCTTTGGTAGTCACATGCCTGGAACCGGTTGCCATTGCTCACGGCTAATGTCTAGCGTGTGTTTTCACTTATCTCCCTCTGAACAACCTCCACCAGCAGCCAAGAAATGTCCTTGGGCAGGGCGTGGAGGAAAAAAGCCAAAGGCTCTTGCTTAAACCAGTTATGTGCTTGCATTTACTTCAGAGGAGGCACCCCAACCATTGCACACGAACCAGAGAACAAAGTTTTAGACCCTCCAGACTGGATCCCATTTCCTGGGAAGTCAGTGACTAATGCCCCAGGAATGGCTGTGGTGGGAGATTGCTGCTGCACAGCCCTACTGCCTCACAGCTCACCCTGATGGTGGGATGAATGAGGCTCTGAGGAACAGCTGAGCAGCTCCACAATAAGCACACTTCTTTGTGTTGTCCAGAAACTGTGCAAACATCATTGTTTCTCACACTGATCCTTCCTGTTTGTCCTTATCAGCCCGAACATTTCACCTGGGGCTGAGAGGAGTATCACTGGGGTGCTGGATGAAGGGTGGTCAGAAAGACCACAGGGAAAAAGAAGAACTCTCCTGGCAATGACACTTGAAATTTCCTCTTCAGGAGAGCCCTAATTCTGTTTATCCTGGGGAAGTGACCATCAGGAGCCACACACTTTCTGTTGTGGGGAGAGCTGAGACCCTGAACTGACCTTCTGCAGAGATGAGAATAGAGACCAGGAAAGTGGAAGACAAAACTTGCTTCATACTGTCTTCATACCTGAGGACCTGAATGCATCTAAAACAGAGTATGTAAAGGTCAGGTTTCACTTCCTGGGGGAGAGTCAAGCTAAAACATCCCTCACCCTCTCTTTAGCCTTCCTTCTGAGTCAGTGGGGGAAATAAGAGTCTGCATGTCGGAAAGCCCCTTGTGCTCCAGCAAAGACTGGAAAACTTCCCCATTCCTGGAAATCCCCAGCCAGCTCCAGCAGCCCCAGGCTGGAGAAGTGAGACAGAAATGACCAGAGTTACACTCCTGGAAAGCCCAACCAGCTTGTGGAGCGGGGCAAGGGCTGTGGAGAGCATTGCAGCCAGCAGGGCAGAGCCATGCCCACTGCAGAACAGCAGGACTAGGAGCTGCAGGATGGTGAACAACAGTGGGAGATGGTGGGAGAAGGGATTTTTCCTTCCTCCTCCAGCCTCTCATGTGGGACAAAGTTACCAGGGGTCAGCTGAAACTGGGTCAGGGGGACCAGTGTCTGCTTCCTCTGCATTTGCACTTTGCTTATATATGTTATTACTGCCTGGAATAAACGTCTTCTGCATTCCAGACAGGGATAATGAAATCCATTAAGGGCAGGGGGAACAGGGACAGTGCGTAAGGCATCCCAGGCAGCCCAAGCCAAGGAGTTAGTTGTGCAGAGGAAACACCCCAATGGTTTCACATCATTGCTATACACCCGTACACACAGGACTCAGCTTCCTTCAGCCTGCTTCCCCTTCCTCCCACTGCCCCTTCTTGTCCCCTCCATTTGGTTCCCAAGGGAATCAAAGTGCACTTAGGAAGATGCCACTCATCAGTCTGGGACTTGCTCAGAATATTCAAAATCTCTTTCTCATTACAGTTTTTCACATCAAATTGGTTTGATAAACGTTTTGACCTCTGCATACCACTGATACACTCTGATTATCAGTGGTATGCTCCCCTCCTGCTCCCCTCCTCCCTCTACCCTTACTATAAATATTTCGCAGATGCTCTGTTCATTTTTCTTCTATTATAGCCAGCTGGCAACTTTGTTGGCACACCAAAGAATTCCAGTCTTTGTAGCAAAGTAACCTTTTAGTCTTAAATTCTGGGTGTTTTCTCACCAATATGCCAATCAGTTGGTAATTTTAAGATTTCTATTTGATTTTGTTATTAGACTGGTGGACAGAAAGTGCAATCTAGAATAAGCATCTTCATAAAATGCTGTCCACCAGAGTGAGAATATTAAACGGATGCAGCTGAGAAATGTTATGGAAAGGGCCAATTTAATTTCACAGAAGGTTAGTGCCTTCATGCAAAATATTTAAACCAGTCTGTAGCATTTTTTAATATGGGTAGAATTTTCTATTAAATTCCCTTACGTGAGGCTAAAAGTTCACCTGGAAGAATCTCATCCAGTATTGAATTTTTATTTGTAGAATATCCCAGACATCTCCAACTTTGTTTCGATATAATAGTATTATTTTCATCCCTATTAAATGTTAAATGCTCTTCCATAGGAGAAGCAGCAAAGCAGATAGCAAGATCTGCTAGGTAGTACTGCTGAAGGCATCAGCATGCACAAACTGTGGTAAGTCCATGAGGCTGACATCCGAGGAATGCACACAAAATCACGGGAAAAATGTGCTGGACACAGTTGATGTGGAGCCCCTGTGGTGCTTGTGTGCTGTGGAAGGAAGAGAGCCAGAGAGAGAGGAATTCAGTTCTGTTCATGTCAGTGGTGAGAAGAACAGATGAAGCACAGGTCAGGGTGTTTTAAGGCTGGTTCAGTATAACCTGTCTTCAGTGGAGCACCTTAGTTTGGACTCTGGGCCACACAAAGCCAGTCACACAACATCCACGCAGCCCCAAGTGCAGGCAAGGAGAGGCTGTTTCTATTCACCATATACTGCATAGGCAGATGCCCAGAGCAATAGGCTTGTTTGATGGAAACCAAGTTAAGCCTGTGGTTTTCAAGCGTTCCCAGCACTTGTTCCTCTCCCATCACCACCCCCATATTATTCCCATGCAGCAGCTTGAGGAGTCTGAAACAAATTGCAATAGGCAATGCCTTTTTCTCTTTCTTCACACACACTTTTAGCATAGGAGAGTTCACTGACCCGCTCGAACATGAACATTACATGTGGCACTGCAAACGGTTGTTTAAGCATGAGTAACAGGGAGGTGTGAGTATGACACAATCAGGAGTGTGGGTATGAACTGGTTAGGCAGGTGTAGCTGTTGGGAAAAACATCTACAAAGTCTGGCTCAGAAACTGAGATGTTGATCTCTGGGTAAGTAGGGGAAAGATAGAAGAGGTAATAATGTGAAAATCAGCCCAACATGGTGTAGAAGACAAAGACAGGAACCCACGGAACAAGAGTGGAAAACCAGGAAGGTTTGAAGAGTGCCAGGAGAGGATGGAGCAGTGAAACTGAGGGAGAACAGCATTTTGAGGAGTGTATTTGGCAAGTGGAGTAGGAGTGGAAGTCAGATTGATGGTTTGTCAGACAGTTCTGGAAGAGACAGCTTTGAAATGGAGTTACGGATTCTGCTCCTGAGGCAGAAGTGACTGACTTGTGCATCACTGTTACTTTTATCCAGCACAAATGAAAGGTTGTTTGCTGCCACAGCATGGTTCAAGCATTTTCAAGGACCAGATCTGGAAGATATGGTTAAATATGTTAAGCAGTTATGCCTAACTCACTTGGATGGGTGCACTGGTAAAAAGAATCCAGTGCTGGCTTAAAATCTTTATAGATGCTCAAGTTACAACTGCTTGCACCCCTGCTCCCTGCACATATGATATTTCCTCCAAATCCCCTCTTTTCCTTTGACTTGCTATTTGGATAAAGAGTCAATTACAGCCAGCCAGAAGACCAAGAGATATAGGAAATCTGACTGACTAGCTGCCTACTGACTCTTGGCAAGTGAGAAGGTTAAACAAATGGAATCACAGGCCACGTGTGCGGAGTCAAACTGGAACATGGCTGAGTTTCTTGCTTCCCTTAGCTCAGCACCACCTCTGAACCACAGCCCTATTAATCAGCTCCTGACAACCGAAACACTATCTCTGAATTCTCTTGGGATTAATCCGAGCCCTGCCACAGTGTCAGCATACAGCCACCCTGCCTGTCCCCGATAGCACCAACCCTAACCTTCTGCAGTCTCTTGGAATGAATCCCACCCCAATCTAACCATCTTGATAAGACTTGCCCTTTCTCTTCACCACTGATGTCAAATCTAGTCAAGGCCTGAGAGCCTGAATTCCTCAATTCCACCATTATGCACCTCTGTTCATAAGCCCAACACAGCTCTGCCTTAGTCCTTTCCTATTTTGTCCTTCCAGACCCAGTGTTAACTGGGTAATGAACTCAACTAACTTGAACCCAAGTCCTCTGCAGGGATCTCTTTACCTGTGGTGCAGGGAAGTCCTGCAGCTCACAGCAAGCTGGGACAGAGGCAATGCACTCAGTGGCCTGACCTGCCTTATGGGTGTGAGATCTTCAGTAGCAAACCAAAACCACTACAAAAAGTACGAGTATTTTACAACAAATACATAGCACAGTGTGAATGTGGTGGAACTAAGAATTTTCCCATCTATATTATGCTGCCTGGAGAAGGAGGAGTTGGAGAAAATGTAAGACAGTAGCCTCCTTAACCAGGAAGGACAGGCAGGATGGAAGCCAAGACCCTTATGGAACTTGGATATCATGGTCCTCATTTAGCCATGGAGTTTTCCATGCCCATGAAAGGGCCAGTATAGCTAGAGAGAACTGTAACTGGGGGAACAGAAGGGAAGCCTGGATCTCTTCAGCTCATCTGGTTGCTGAGGCAAGGAATGCCAGGCATGCATGCCCAAGAATCTGCAGTACAGAACAGGTCAGAGGAATTACAGGTAAGGGACAGGCCATTGATGCAGAGAAGGCAATTATCTCTTTTGTTTACTTATTGTAACCTCATTTTCCAGCCTTGTAATACAAAGCCAGATCCTGTTTCTTCCTGAGTAAACTCTTACTGTCTTTATCCTTACATTCCTTTGCAGCTGGAGGTGGTCCAAGTGGGACTCTTGGATTCGGTGGCTTTTTTTCTGTTTGAGATAACTAATGCAATTAAAGCCCTGTGTGTCTTGGGGTTTGCACTGTTGACATCTGTTTAGCTTCATAGAAGACAAGGAACCTCCCTTGCCTCTTTCAAGATGAATTAAATGGGAAGTAGACTCATAGCAAGCAAGCTAGAGAAAGCCATGACTGCAATATACAAAGACATAGTCAGAGAACTCATACACTGGGAGCCGGTCCTTATCAGTCACACACACAGGTACACAACCAGGTAGTCTGCAAAGTTTCTAGGACATAGACACACAACTGCAATACCCACAAAAGTTGTTTCAGTTAACTGAAAACATGAACAGGAAATGTGAGGTTCAGTTTGACACAGATCTGCAATATTTGTATAGAAAACCAAACATTTCCTAATCCGCACACACATGTAAAATAGGCTCTCAGGCCATAGACAACTTTAAATTTTTGACACTTTGCTCCACTATGGTGGGTCACACAGAATTATTTTATTCCCAAAAGAAGGAGCTTTGTGTGGGGTGCAAGTGAGATGAATCACTTCAGTAAACGGGTGTTTGCATCTCTCCCCACTTCCCCTGTCTTTTACCCAACCAGGTCCTAAAAAGCCAACAATGGCTTTAACCTGTACTGGCCAGCAATGGTCCCCATAAAGACATTGAGGTAGTTGTGGACTGCAAATGCAACTACCATCCGGATATGCCTATTTCTCTCCAGTAAGGCAAAGTGTGAAAGTTATTCTGCTCTCATTTTGGCAACCATCTTCAGAAAGAAATCTGTATCTCTTCTAAAGCCCTGTATCTTATGAAAGGAAAAAGGAAGCATAAAGCAAACATAAGTTTAAATGACCCGGATGTGGGCCTCACCAGAAAAATATAAATGCTCCTGTAGTCACAAGAACAATTTTCACTCCATGTTTCTGGACTTCATAACACACCACCAAAAGCACTCTACATTGGGAAAGTAAGATCTCTTAATGGAAGTATTATAGACTTGTAATTTGCTTAGGCTGCAGTTTCTGTAAGAAGATTTCTTACTATTCTAAGGAAATTAAAAACGTATGTTTTGTGTTCATATAAAAAACACAGCCATTAATAGAGCAAGGCCAGTAAACTGCAAGAGCGTTACAGCAAAAAGCCGTGGTGCAGTTCTATTTTAAGGACAGTTGGAAACAAGTATAGACTGCTCTGCTGAAATACTGGAACAGATTTTTGTGGACATTCAGCTTGAAATGTAATGGAGAGCATAATCAATATTAAGTAAGTGCTGAAACTGGTTTAATTTTAAGATGGACTTTGGGCTCCAGTTCTGTTGCTACTTACACAAGGGTAATTTCTTTGTCATCAGAGTTGTAATTCTGAAAGTGCAAATCACGACAAACTTTGTCTTTGGCCATGCTTAATTGTCATTATACAATTAGATACAATTGTCATGATACAATTTGGCCATGCTTAATTGTCATGATACAATTGTCATGATACAATTAGATACAATTGTCATGATACAATTTGGCCATGCTTAATTGTCATGATACAATTAGATACAATTGTCATGATACAATAGACACAACCTTCAGCTCACCCACCCTGCTAGATGCTGTTGCAGGCTTAAGGAACATTTTATCCAAAATGATAGATAGCTTGTTTTTTCCAAGACTCCATCTGGGTAACAAGCCAAAGACTTGGGATGTATCTACTTGTGGTGTCAAAATGTGGGGACAGCTACATACTTATAGGATTTATTTAGTACATACTGAAGTGTAAAACTTCAGTGAGCATCTCTGATGGAACAATGCAGATCATGTTGCTGGCAAAGTTGTAAAGCAGAAGCACAGATTTGTACATATTGAATTAGATTTCCAAATATTTAAAGTATGCCAGATATATATATATATATATATATATAAAATCAGCATTATTCTGTTTTTAAGTCCATTTTTTATCTGTGAAACAGTGAATTCCAAGTAGGTCCTGGCCACCATTAAACGGTTTTATGAAGGACAATGTATTTAAACAGTGACAAGTGATTTGAGGTGTAAATCTCTATAAAATAACGGGATGTTCAGAACATTTCAAGCACCTACATTAAAAAAAAAAAAAAAATCCTTAATTTTATCTTGTGTCCAACATCCCAAAATGGAGTCACTATTTTGTAATGACAAACTTGGTTTCAGCTCTTTCCAAACTCAAGCTTATAGTTTCAACCTGAAACTGAATCCCTTCACAGTTTCAGCATGTCCAGACCAAGGGCTTAGGTCTTGTCTTTTTTATAGAAACTGGCCCAGCTGAAACTCTTTGAAAATAACTGAAATACGCCTGAGGTCAAAGTGTTGGTGAGGATCCAGGTTTCTGATTCTGTCTTCTCTCTAATTTATGAATTTGATGAATTTATTCAAAATAACAAAGGCTGAAGGCTAAATGGGCCAGTGGTAATGCCTGGAAAGCAAAAGAATATTGGGCTTTTTTACTGTGAAGAATTCATACTCATCATACCAGGAATTCAGACTGACTTCTATCATTTATAAGCACTGCTTTGTCCAGGAAATGGGACAAGCTGAGAACTGTACTGTGTCTCTAATAAAGAATATCTGACAACTGAAAATCAGCTTAAGCAGGGATTATCTAACTGTAATATTCCCAGTTAATAGTAAGTACATTCATGTTAGACAGCTAATGGTTTTAAACAGCAGCTCACATGCACACCCACACAGCCCTAAGCAGTGCTTTGGCACAATTTCTGGCATGTCTGCAGCGCTGCCAGGGCTGCTCTGATGATGAGTTTCCCAGCACCAAGTGCGTGGTGCCTGACTGAAGCAATGCAGGACGAGCTGACCCGCTGTGTGAACTTTCATGGCTGTTTCTGTGATGTCTGGACCCTGTGGAATGTGAAAGTTTCCTGTTTCACCAGTGTACCATGACTTGCATTTTGGGCAGAGAAACATATAAACATAATTGGATGGCTAACAGATAAAATTCTGTTTAGAAATGCAGTTGAGATCTGTGACTTTCATTTCTATTTTATTTGGGACGGGTTAATCTGATATTGCTCGAGACTAACTTGCCTCTTGCCTTAAGAATTTGGGAGTCTTCCAGCATGCTGTTTATGGGTTATTTGTGCCTAACTATCCAGAGTAAAGGTGAAGCAAAAACTGGATGATTTTCACAAGTCAAGCACTCCCAATTGTAAGCAATCAGAAGATGCCATGTGTCACCTAGCTTCTTTCTGGTTTTCCTCCCAAGTATCAAGATACACAGCTTTTAAATACTCACTAGGAGCAGAGTCTAGGGTTTCATAACTCAAAAAAAACATGTATTTCCCAGCTGAGGGTGATGGGCTGAAAATAATTATCCTGCTCCCAAAGCAGCCTTCTCCTCTATCAATGCTGCTGTCATCTGTGATGAGGCTGACCTGAATCAATTTAAGGCCAATACATTATTGATTACCTTCTGGGTATGCGTGACAATATGTGGAGTCTCGGGAGATGCAGGAAAAGGAAAAAGGGACTAAGGGCAAGATCTGTGGCTGAAGGTCAGCAATTCCCTCCTGTAATCAGACATATAAATAACCTGATTTTTTCCAGAAACTACAGACAGGGAACTGCTTTTTCACCCACCTTCCCCACAGATGAGTAAGAGATGCAGGCTCCTGGTGTCACTGCCTTTTAGCAGTTCTCATAATATGAGGACACTGGAACTTGTAAGGACTTAAATCAGTTTTCCATTGCAGGTCTTTAGAACCAACTGAGGATTTACTGTAGTGTCTGTGACGGGGGAGAAGGATCTCAGGCAGACTGATTTCAATGCATCAGGAATTTCTGTCTATGGAGCCTGTGATTGCACTGATTGGACAGAAAGGCTTTTCTAAACTGCTTTTCCAGAACATCAAGGAAGGACTTCTAAAAATGAACACACACAAGAGGGTACACTAATTTAGCTTTGTCTCTTGCAAAGCACTCACGGGTGAGCTCTAGAAGCCAGCCTGTGAGAACTGGTGCCAGGGTTGTGCACTGACACCCACGAAACCCAGAAGATTTAAATACCCTTATTTTTTCTGCTTTTGTTGTGTAATACTTTCCCTCCTTATGGCACTATGTTCCATAGAAATGACATGTCCACTGTTTTATTTAGTCTTCAAAATCCTTTTTCTGCTTTCCATTTGTCAATTCTGCACATACATTATGTCTCCAACTCTTTCGTATTAATGTCAACTATAGGTAATACGTCAGCTCCACCTTGCTAATTAATTTGGGAATCTGCAGTTACTGGCTATGGCAAAGTTTATTTGCTCAAGCAATTATCAAACACCAAGAAATATTTCATAATAAAATAACAGTGAACTTTTTGACCTCATTAAGTATACATCACAGGAGTATGTTCACAAAAAACAAACAAACAAAACCAAGGAAGAAACCAGTTGTTATGAAAAGTCTGTAATGAGTGAGGCTGCATCAGCTGCAGATTTGCATGCAAAAGATGGAGGTGTCCCATATCTTCTTAGACAACCTCATGTACTTACTTTGCATCCTCACTGCATATATGGATCGATGGTGAAAAACAGCAGTGGGCATTAACCACACCTGGAAAACAACTCCCTCTGGACTCCTGCAACATGGGATATTTGCATTAGTAAACTAACCACAGCCGATGCACAGACCTGAGCACTGACAGCAATCTTTCTTGTTTTGCTTCAGTGTTTGCATGGCTTCAGCCTGTTTTAAGAAAGGTCTCTGGGAGGCTGTGCTCACCCTTAAGCAGGTGCCAGCACCAAGTGGCCACCACTCCCAACAGGAAGCTTGGTCGTGAGCTGTTTTAGGCACAGCTTGCTGATACACATGCAGGGACTGTAAGTGTGCTCTGTAAAGTCACAGGCAGCCCAAGGGAATGGAAGAAAGTGAAGTATGTGTAAAAATGATAGGAATATATGGTTATTTGGACCTGACCATCCTTTTTTTGTGATTTTAAGGACACCTCTAACAGGAGGGAATGCGAGAGATCAGAGGAAGAAAAGGAGGAAATTGGACAGTGTGTAAGAAAAATATACAAAGAAGGGGCAATATACACATATACAATATACAAATAAAAGTCACGAAAAACACACACAGAGCTCAGTTTTTAGGGCAGTTACACATCTTTCCTGGTTTTCCTCAGCAGTAAGGCCAAGGTAAAGAGTCTCCATTGCATTCTCAGCCACAAGATGTGGGCTCAGAGTTTCCCCAGCTGACACAATTGCTTGGGAGGCCATGCTGTACATGTTTTTGCAGTATTTATGGACATGGTCTTTGTAAAACTCCCTCTGCTTTTCAAAGACAGAAGCTTTTTTCAGTCCAACGTGGAAGTTTTACTGGAATACGACCTTTGTGTTTTTATAACTGATCCAGACCAGGGTTATCATTAGCTTACAGGTTTCCAAACATGCTCTCCCACCCCCTTCTCCTCCTCCCAGGCCACTAGCAGTCTGCAAAACCTTGTCAACAGCCACAGAGGGATCTTTTATTTGAGGCTGTGCGGGAAAATTATCTGATGCAGCCCCTAGCCACTCTCATACCCATTCTGCTTATCTCCCCAGGGTGAAAACTTTAGGAAATGGTAAGGAACATCTTGTTGACAGAAAAAGAAGCTGCATTTGAGTGATGTCTTTATAGCAGTAAGAGAGGTTTTCCAGGGTTCTCTGTTGTTACTCACACATTTTTATTATTGCTTTTAAAAAAATTTATAGAGCATCCAGACCATAATCACGCAGTTATCAAGCATTCCTATCTCCCAGATTGTTACTCCTTAGAGAAAGAGGAGTCTGGGGTGGAGGGATAGAGACATATCTCAGCTAAATGGGAAGGAACAGGAGTTGTACCTCACAGAACTAAATTAGTGAGAGCACCTGAACAGCAATGATTTTTATCAGTGATCTGGTTATGAACATGAAGTTTCTACACAAAATCTGCTTTGGAAACATCAGAGTTTATAATTACAAATCAAGGCTATCATCCTCAGATTGATGGCCCCTCAGTCCCACACACAAGTTTAAAAGCTCGTTCATCATTTTCCATATGGAACCTGTTCAGAGGTTAAAAGCAAACCAAGCAAAGAACATTATTGTATCATTACTCTCCTACCATTATAAAAATACTATATATTTTAGAGTTGTTTGCAAGCAAAGAAAAAGATAAAGATCTACAGAAAAAAATGCAAACATTGATGGATTTTTACAATGACCACTATGAGCATTCAATCTCATCATAGGTGCAGCCGATATCACAGAATTTCACCCAGTTGATTATTTACTCAGACCAGTAACTGACAACAACTAAAGCTCATCCCCTGGAACAGCATCCATCTGCTCATCTGCTTCCTGAGTTTGTGCTTAATTCCAGGGGAAAGTGCCACTTTCTTCTAATGCCCCCTCACATCAGTCTGAGATACTAATGTAATTTACAGCTACTCAGAGGTCCCCTTTCATTAGCAGAGCAATGTAAAGAAGGTTGAATGTGAATGCAACTGAGATCCAAACACATAAATAACTAAAACTGCAAGTATACATAAGGTCAGCTGGTGAGGAAATTGAATGGCAAACTGTTCAGGTCTGGAAATCATGCCCACTGTGGCATAATAGAGAGTGGGAATTTATCATCAACTTTAGGGTTTTGTTCACATTTGTTTGACCTTCAGGGCATGTTCAAGTGCTTTTCTGCTTTCCTAGGTAATTAATGGGGGCAAGCAAGGAGATCTGGGCTTCAGGAAGGTAGTAATTCTGTGAAAGTAGTATATTTTAAGCAGTGATATCTTGGATAACTAGATTAACTGCTAGAAGCTTTCTTGTTTTTGGCTGTCTGCTCTGCAAGATAATTCTTACTGTAGAAGTACTCAGGCTTGGGTATAAATCTAGATATATTAATTAAAATGTTATTTTAAAAAAGATCAGTCCCTGATCATCAGATTTAGTAAAACTGAATGCTATCACTAAGGCTGACATCTCTGACACTACCTGGGAGGAAAGAATGGGTGGAAAGAGAGAGATTGGGGGAGAAGAAATACAAAGCATTAAAACAAGAGCAGGAGAAACAGAGGCAAACAGAGCAGAAGGAACCACACGGGGCAAAGAAAACACAGGTCATGGAAGAGGGCAAAGTATGAAGGGAAGGTGTAAAGGAAGAAATCCAGACAAAGAGAGGGCTGGAGAGTGAGAGACAAAAGGTGTGGGAAGGGTGAAGGGGAAGAAGAAACTACAGGAACCTATTTCAACTATTGCCATTACTAGTGGAAACATTTTTAAAAACCTGATGGATGCAGGGTCCTCTCAAAAATCCACAAATGCAGCACTGGAAGGCTTCGAACACAGGGCATTTCTTTATATGCATGGCTACAAAACCCAGGTTTTCCTCTGATCAATGAGGGGAGCTGTCAGTGTAAATTATGTTTAATGGCTGGTCTCGACACTGGAAAGGATGTCCTACACGCATGATTTATAGCCCCAAGGAGATAGTCTATGAAAGTTTCTGATACAGTGAATTGCCAATTTAATAAACACAGCCCTGATATTCAATAAAAGCATTTCATGTTCTTTATATATTCTTTTTTTATGGATTTCATCTGATCCCAGAGCAATAAAATCTTAGGATATGTTCTTACTGGTTAAAATTAAAATTAAACACAAATTGATTTTACTGATTAACTGATCTATAAAGTCTCAACCTGCCACTACCTGGAGTTTTGATGAGAAACACTAACTTCCTTTTGCATATCTTCAGATCACTTCTGTAACAGGGAGAGGAAAAGTTTGCACTGATACGTTTGCATGAAATAAAAAGATCGAAGAACGTGCTATCTTTTGGAATGCTTTCAACTAGACATAATACAGATACTGCTGCATGTTTTAGCTATTTTTCTGACACAACTTTCATCCTTTCCTTGTATCTGTAATCTGTTCTATTTTAACAGAACTATTTTCATGAGAATAAGTTATCCGAAGAAGTAAATGTGTCTAGGGTTGCCCCCTAACTGCTTTTAGTATGGTTATCAACTCTGGGCATCTGTGTTTTTTCATATTAATTCTGTAAATGAATGCTTGCCCTTTGAGAATTGAGAAGGACCAGGAAGTAGCAATAAACATCTGCAGCTCCAGACAGAATGCTCCAACAATTATTAGTTGATGGGATATGCAGTAAAAATAATTATTTTTGACAGTACAATTTATAAGCATAATTTCCTTTTGCTAGCAAGTATTTCTGTACAAAGATGTGGCTGGCATACCTCTGTGCTTAATGAATTTTGAGCTGGTCTTTTGTGACACCACCTAACCCAAAGAGCAAGTACATAATCAAGTAAGTAGCTCTCTGTCAATGGTAGATACTCATTTTGCATTATTAGGGTTTCCACATCATTTGATTTTGTTTTATAGACTATAAATTCCAAACCTGTATTTTGTAGTTGGTAAGTGTAGAGAATTAAACACCCACAAACAATGAAAAGAAGCAGTCCAATCTGCCGTTTATACTGGTAAGGCTGTAATGCTGGTAAAAGGTATACTCATGATCTTATGATTCAGAGCTTACTCAGCTTTTGTTAATGGTTGGATAATTAGTTTTAATAATGAGATAATACCTACGGATCCAACCTCTATACCAGTTTAATGTTACTGGGAGCTGTTAACTATGTAAACAGAAGCATATCTGGTCTCAGGACCAGATACTTACTCGATGTTTGGTGAACAAAAGAAGAGCATATGGATAAGTTCTTATTATGCTAAGGCAAGTAAAACAGTGAAAATGTAATTGGATCCACTTTAAAGGAAATTTACATGCAATAAACATCATAAATTGTCCTTGTAAATGAGAAAACAATCTATGGTATTAAACCTGCAGATAATTAAGATTTGTAATTTTTCATAAATTTTTTGACTAATAAATATCTTCGTGAAATAAAACAGTTGATATCAATAAATGCGTGAAGCCCACAAACCAGAACCCTAAGGCTGAGCACAAATTGACAATAATCTGAAGGGAAGAGACCGTTCTAAAACCATCCAAGGAGGAAACAGTGAAAAAACCCGAACCCATCATATCAAAACCAAACAACCAAACAACTAAAAATTAAAACACCTCACAAAAGAACAGTAAGTTGTCTCATTTTTCTGACTGATTTAGTTAAGGGTTTTTTTAAACGAATAATCCAATTAAATCAATTATGCCTTTTATGTATGAGGAACATCCCATTCTTTTCTAACTTTCTGGACTAAAGAAGCATGAAGCCATTCCTGATGGACAAATGCTTCTTTGGACACCAGTTGTATAAGGCAATACATGCTACTTTGTAGATTAAATTCCACTAAATAAAGATGCAATCTCACTCTATCACAAATGGAGCTGAGACTTAAAGGCCTATTAGCATGGCACAGATTCAACTTAATTTGATACAGCTTTCATACACAGATACATATCATGTAATCCTACCTTCTCACATGCAGAGAGGGGATTTGGACAGACATTTTGTTCTTGTTCAGCAAGATAAAGGGACTGTTCTGGTTCTTAGATCAAGTTAAAATAAGCAAATTTAAAATAAGTTGGGGAGCTTTGACTGTGTCTACATTAACATTTTGGTTTGGTGTGGCTTGAGAGTAAACCTCCCATCATGTTGGTTTGACTTGCAGAGCAACTTTGGGGCATATGAAATAGATTCAGAAGCAGCTCCATCCCAGATGCCCATTAAATGTGCTTCAGCTCCTTTGGTCTGAAGCAGCTCCATCCCAGATGCCCATTAAATGTGCTTCAGCTCCTTTGGGGAATTAGGGGTTGTATGGGTCTAAACCAGTGGTTTGCACTTTGCATGTCGTTGAATGAGCTTCACTGGGGACACTGCTCAGGGGACAAAACTGAGTGTTGTTCAAAGAAACAACTCCCAACTGTGAGTAGAATAAATATGGGGGCCTAAGTTCCAAATGGCTTGCTAAATCATGCGTAGGCCATTATCATCCTGGCCTGGAAGATGTATCTCACTGAGCCCTTCTATTCCTCACTGAGGAAAATAGATCTGATTTGATATATTCTAATGGACAGCAGGTGGGATGATCAGGTTCCTGGAACTGACAGCAGAGTCTTGGGAAGGAATGATGCTGAAATAGAGGGAAGTTCAAAATCAACATGAAAGCTCTGTCAGAAATAAAAATGAAGTTCAAAGGCAATACTGCCATTCCCAAGGGAATTTCTCATTCCATATATTACGTTAATGAAGACTCTCAAAGCAAATGGACCTATTTGCTTTCTTCAGAAAATGCTGCAAACAAATTTCTCAAAGCCCTGAAAATGTTGAAGGATGAAGTCAGTACCAGAGACTGTATTCTTCACAAGCTAGCATTTCATTGCAGCCAGGCACCACCTCATTGCAACCACTGAAGTATACACTTTCCAAATATAATCACTGCGAACATGATTGCAATTTCATTCTACATACTCCTTCATATACAAATTTGACTTAGAAAATTCAGAGGAGGACAGCAAAACATATGCAGGATTCTGGAATAAATACCAAGGCTGAATTTAAGAGCAATTTAATGAAATAGTAAGTGATGTAGTTGGAGCTAGATTGAAACTTGTTGGAGATTCAGTGAAACAGAAAGAGATATATAAAATGCGTTCCAGAAGCCAGAATGGCAGAGGCTATCACTTTTGCCCACCAGGAATTAAATTCTGGGCAGAGAACAGATATGAGCCCAACTAATAACGGAAGATACAAATTTATCCAAATGCAAAAGTTTTAGCATCATTTAAAATATTTACAATTAATAACTTAAATATGCCATTTATCAGTCTGGTTCAATTAAGGGTTCTTTGGGATAACGACATAGAGAAAATTATGTTGTTGTAGAGTTTGGAAGGCAAAATTTGGCTCATTTAATAAAATGGGGGAGATGACCTAATCCTTTTTGGTAAAATTACAGAAAATGATGGTTTACAACCTGAATCTTCATAAGCATAAATGTTCTCAGGAGTCTTCCTTTCCTTGAACTTTCTAAACAAAAAGCTCCTAGTTTCACAAGTGATTGTAGAAACAAAGCCTGAAAAAACGCAATAAAAATTATTTTAAGGTACTTGGTATTTACTTCATTCCAAAAAGCACCAACTATCTAACGTTCATAGAAAAAATACTTGCTGTACCCATCTGTCTCTACTCTTCAGCATCCAATTGCAACTATACTTTTGTTACTCAACTACTTAAAATGAAATTGAGCCTTACTGCTAACATGTATGCACTGCTTATGTGCAAAACAGATTTGTGTTTTAAAATTGCAAAGTGAAATAAAATGGCAAGCAAGTACCCAAGTAAACAATTCTGTCTTATTTATTTTCTGTGCTTTATTATTACATTTTATTGTAAATGGTTCCATTCCTTCCAGTAATAGTTTCAACCTGAGGCTATAGTTCCTTGGCTTTTATTTTAAGTGTACTTAAAAGTTGATTAATAAAGTGTATCCGTATCTCTCAGTAGTTGTATTCTTCCTTCCAGGGCAACAGAAGGAAATAACTGGCAACTGACTAGAAACCAATGTTCTTTTTTTTATATTTAATGATCCTTATTAAACCTGAAAATTAAAGGAAATGGGAGCAGCACCAGACTGTCAGCTGGGTTCTCGCTATCATCACCTGCAAGAAGAGACTCCTGAGCCCAGGGCAGAAGCTAACAGGTTCCAGAGTTGGGCTCCATGTTTCCTCAGAGGTTGGTACCACCAGATCCCTTAGTAAGATCAGACCTTTTTGCATAAGTTGTCACTCTTGCAGAAGAGGTGCTCTATTCTCATTCCTTGGGCAGCAGTTCAAACTCTAGAATAAAGTTTGAAATTGAAAGAATAGGTATGAACGCGTTGAAACCTGTGCTCTCTATTCCAAGACAACACTAACACACTCCAAGACATTGCTGATCCCAAATAAAAGTTGGAGATAAGAGATTCTTATTTCTAGGAACTCTGCATACCACCAGCTATAGCAGCCCATGGTTTCAGGGTAATCATTAGTAGATTTGTGTACAGGTAGGCACCTCTCAGAACAAACATGATCTGCCTTAAATCTGGGCACATCTAATATGACATTAGATCAGCACAGCCACCACATGATGTTTACACTGATGTGAAAAGAGTGCATTGCTGGGTATCCCTTATATTCCATTAATCACTTAGCTGGCTAATGCACTCTGGAAGGGCTTTAAGCTGGTAGTGGGTTGCTGGCCCCCTCCACAGTCATGACCATTCATTTTGCTGAGTCCTTTCACATACTTTCAGCTCCCAAATTCTCTCCAACTGTAAAGAATATGGTTACTGGTTGAGTGTCTGTACTCCCACGTGCCAGGCCTCTAAGAAGAGAATAAAGTGGTTCACATACCAAGTCTCCTGGGAGACAACACCCTCCTCCTCCTTACCAGACAGAGACCATTTGGTGGGAAAGTGCTGGTGATAGCCAGACCTATCTGTATGGCCCAGCTGTTCACCTGGAAGGGGGGGATAGGCAGAGGTGTGAGTCCTAATGGTTCCTAGAAAATAAAGGCTTGTGGAATCCTTAGTGTAATTGGAAAGCAGCAGTTTGGTTTGTGGTGAAAGCACACTGGGATTTCTGTTACATGTGTTTCTCTGGCAGGGAGACAGGGGTGAGATTTGGCCTAGACTCGGTTACAGACACACGAATTCCCAACTGGTCGTGAAGGATGGATGAGTGTGTGGGAAGGAGCGGTGGGGGTCAAAAGGGGTGGAGGGGTCACCCTGCTGGTGGTCGCTGACCTTTAGACATAACTGTCACACAGGATGATGTGATCCTGTGAGTTGCTCCACAGCAGCAAAATTATTTCTTCCCTGAAGGCCAGAAGAACCTGCTAAGCAGATGGACTGAGGCTACTTTGGCGGTAGGCAGCAAACTGTCTGAGACTGAACATTCAAGCAAAAGAGCAAGTGTACAGTGTAAAACTGTGAGAAAAGAGGACATCTCGGCCACACCATTGAACATAGACACAGTATTCCACATGGGAAAAATTATACTAGACAAATCACTTTAAAGAAATCAGTTCACAAAAATATGAATGATTTCTATTGAGTGGAGTGAATTTATACTCGTTCACCCCTCTGGAGAATGTGACTTCGGGGTTTTTTTAACCTTGATAATTCCTTAACTTTGATAATGCCAAACCCAGATCTCAACACTTCATGAAACTCTGCCCTTGGGTCCATATTTACAATCTTTTATATACAATTTCATTCCTCTTTGATGTTTTGATTTTTCTTAATCTCAAAAACCTGGTACAGCATATCAAAGCTTTACTCTCACTCCTCTGTTTCCTACATATTTGGTGGTAATTAGGTGCTTCATTTGCAGAAGTCCTTATGAAAAGCCTCTCTGCTGGAGCAGGATTACATAAGATTTTTATCTGTCCTTGTGCAAAGTGCAGAAATCTCCGAGGTCTCCACACTAAATCATAGTCTTAACCTTGGATCCTGTCCCACTTTCCAACCCTTTAACATTTTTCCTTGTGATCCAGGATAAAATGAAGGTCTGACACTCGTTTACACCAATCCCAGCAGAGGTTGGGGTTGAAATGAATCATACCCAAATAAAACAGAGATAGTAAAGAAATATTGTATTTTTCTTTTTTTTTTTTTTAATAAGTTTTCACTTATACATCCAAAAGAAAAAGCTAAACTCTCTAAGAAAAAATGAAGACTCATAGAATTAAAAAATGTGGTCTGAAAGTCTTTGTATCAGAAGAAGAATTTAAAAAGCAAAACAGATGACTGACAGAGTGAGATTTGGTTCTTCTGGAGATTTAAGAAAACTTCTTTTCCAAAAGCTGGAAGAGTGACAACAAATACAGAATGCACATGCGATTTTGCACCTCCGCAACAAAATCGGCAGCAGAAATCATGTCATGCGAATACAGCATGGGACAGAACTGAAGTTACAGCTTGCAGACGCCAAGAACACTAAGAAATCTTTTAAGGAGTAAAGACAAAAATAAGCAGTTTGAAATGCCATTTGCAAGGTGCTTGGTTCCTCTGTAATGCAAATAGTCACTTAAATATGCAGGAATGTGTATTTCTTCAGTTTGAATGGGAAGAGGAAATTGATTTACAAATACTGAGTGGAACAGAAACCTTAAAGCAAAAGCAGAGACAGAGCAACTCCCTGTACGGTGTGGAGTAAATACAGCATGTAACTGCCTCTTCCTGTGGGAACAGGTTTGGTTTTTGCGCTATTACAACATAATCAAGGTGCTCTCCAGTGTAATTGAACACTAGGGATTTTACTCTTTAGTGATCCTCAGATTAGTATAATCTTCTTCGTTGTTCCTGGGCAACTGGCCTTTCAGGACTTTCACTGGTGTGCCTTCAAAGAGCCCTCTATAATTGCAGAGGGGTTGAAGGCAGCTCTGTGGAAGATGTGCTCTATGTGGCCTCTGGTAGTCTGGTGGCTTCACGCAGATGTTCCCACCAGGCTTTCAGAAAGTCTCATCCCTCAAGCTTGCATGGAATCCTCTGGGTTGTGCAGGGGCTGGGGAGCAAGGGATTCTCTCACGAGTGATCTTTGGGGGTCAGTAGGTGAGATAATCTTCCTCTCACTTCTGGAAGATTGGAGAAAAATTGAGTAAGCTGAAATAAGCAAAATTCCCATGCCCCATGCATGAGCGGCTGTGCAGGTGAGAATGAAGAACTCTTGCTAGAAAAAGGAAAGTAAAGGATGCTGCACAAAACCAATCCATTCATGGTATAGAAACCTGAAATATGCCCTGTTTATTCTGAGACAGGCATTTAACAAAGCTTTGTTCTTTACCTCCAAAGGTCTTGTTGCCCATTTGGACAGCTGCCTTTCTGCTTGCTATGCTTTTCTATAAGAAGAAATGAAGCACTTTATCCTTTCTAAATTATTCACACAGACACACAGCCATTTCAGGGACAATCTGTTTGTGTAAGGAGTGCATAATCCTCTTTTGTTGTTTCTATGGACTTTTAAAATAATTTAAGAACTAAACATGCTATGGAATAATTTTCTGTGGGAAAACTGCATTAGATCAAGTCCACTTCTTCAAAGCTCCAAGCTGTGGTCCCCACAGGGAAGATATACAATATAAACTTATTTTACACTGGTTGTTAGCAAAAAGGCCAAGAAATTGTTTTTCTCCTAGTTAGGCCTACAGAAAGCACATTCATATCAAAGGCACTAACAGGCAAGCACACATTTCCATAATAATGTGAGAAAGTGAATGGAAAAAAGACATTTTTTATCTTCATAGTTAAGGATTGCATTAATTCGCTTTGTATATTCCAGTGGCTAGAAACTAAAATGAAAAATATAACCAGAGGCAATGTCCTTCCTCTCATAGGGAGAAAAGAGCAAGCTACATTCCAGAAGGATTATTCTCTTTCCTAACTGGAATTGATCTATTCATGCCCACCAAGATAAGGCTGCTGTTTAAGGCAGGCTCCCCAAGGTCCAGCTGATCTCCGCTGAGAAATTCTGAGGATTTTAGCAAGAGTGAAACACAGAGCATGGCCTCCTCCTTTGTCTCCTGATTTCTGCTCCTATGGCAGAGGAGGAATATTCAGATTTATGGGGCCCATTAAAGGGCAGCCTAGCCTCACAGTGCCTCTTGTGACCATGGCAAAGCAGGGCTTTGTGGCACAGGAAGAATCACAAGGGCAAACAACTGAATTTCTTTGGAGCTTTCTGAAAAATGTCACCTGAGACCATAAAGAGTTCAGACAAATTAAAGATTGTGACTCCATGCAGAAAGGTGTGAAGAGGAAAGTGTATATGTAAAACGATGAGAAAGAAGGAAGGTTGGTGGAGGCAGAAGAAATATCCACCTAAAAAGTGAAAGCTGAAATAGTCTAGACAATTCCCTGCAAATACTACTGTTTTTCATTCAGC
The DNA here is from genome assembly GCF_033783945.1 of Neopsephotus bourkii. Classification (NCBI taxonomy): domain Eukaryota; kingdom Metazoa; phylum Chordata; class Aves; order Psittaciformes; family Psittacidae; genus Neopsephotus; species Neopsephotus bourkii. Next base: position 117,889 of record NW_026900840.1, on the reverse strand, counting down.
CTTTAAAAGATCAACTCAAAGTAAAAGAATTCCCTTCCTCTCCCTCAAAATTTTGTCTCAGTTAAGAGCCCTATCTAAGCAGATCCAGCTGTGACTTTAGAATCATAGAATCATGGAATAATAGAATGGTTTGGGTTGGAAGGGACCTCAAAGCTCATCCAGTTCTCATCCTCTGCCACAGACAGGGACACCTTCCACTAGACCAGGTTGCTCAAAGCCCTACCCAATCTGGACTTGAACACTAACAGGGATGGGGCAGCCACAGGGATGGGGCAACCTATGCCAATGCCTCAGCACCCTCACTCTAAAGATTTCTTCCTTACATCTAATCTAAATCTCCTCTGTGTAAGTTTAAACTCATCACCCCTTGTCCCACTGCTGATGAAGATTCCCTCTCCAGCATTCTTGTAGCCTCCCTTCAGATACTGGAAGGCTGCTATGAGGTTTCCCCATAGCTTCAATTCTCCAGGCTGAGCAGCCCCAGCTTTCTCAGCCTGTCTTCATACGAGAGGTGCTCCAGCCCCCTTATCATCCTCGTGGCCTCCTCTGGACTTGCTCCAACAGTTCCATGTCCTTCATGTCCATCAGCATACCTGGGGTCTTGTGGCAGACCACAGAATCAGAGAACGATGATGATTCACAACTTCTCTGAGCAACCTGTTCCAGTGCCTTCCCACCCTCTTAGTAAAGAATTTTTTCACGGTATCTATCACAGTATCACAGTATGTTAGAGATTGGAAGGGACCTCAAAAGATCATCTAGTCCAATCCCCCTGCCGGAGCAGGAACACCTAGATAAGGTTACACAGGAACGTGTCCAGGCGGGTTTTGAATGTCTCCAAAGAAGGAGATTCCACAACCCCCCTGGGCAGCCTGTTCCAGTGTTCCGTCACCCTCACTGAGAAGAAGTTTCTTCTCAGGTTTAAGTGGAACCTCTTGTGTTCCAATTTGTACCCATTTCCCCTTGTCCTTTCATTGTTTGCCACTGAGAAGAGCCTGGCTCCATCCTCGTGACACTCCCCCTTTATATATTTATATACACTAATAAGGTCACCCCTCAATCTCCTCTTCTCCAAACTATAGAGACCCAGCTCCCTTAGTCTTTCCTCATAAGGGAGATGCTCCACTTCCTTAATCATCTTAGTTGCCCTAAATCTTCCCTCTTTCAGTTTAAATCCATACCCTCTTGTCCTGTCACTACATACCCTTGTGAAAAGTCCCTCTCTAGATTTCCTGTAGCCCCCCTTTAGGTACTGGAAGCTGCTATAAGGTATCCTTGGAGCCTTCTCTTCCTTCAGGCTGAATAACTCTAATTCACCCAGGTTGTCTTTATGGGGAAGGTGCTCCAGGCCTTTGAGGATCTTCATGGATCTCCTCTGGACTTTCTCCAGCAGGTTCAAGTCCTGCCTATGTTGGGGGCCCGAGAACTGGACACAATACTGCAGGTGGGGCCTCATGAGAGCAGAGTAGAGGAGGAGAATCACCTCTCTTGACCCGCTGGTCATGTTCCAGCCCAGTACACAGTTGGTTTCTGGGCTGCAAGCTCACACTGCTGACTCATGCTGAACTTCTCATCAATCAACACCCCCAAGTCCTTCTCTTCAGGGCTGCTCTCAACCCATTATCTGCAACTACAGTCCTGTAGTTGTGCTTGGGATGGTCCTGACCCACATGCAGGACCTTGAACTTGGCCATGTTGAACTTCATGAGGCTTGCACTGACCCATCTCTCAAGCATGTCAGGGTCCCTCTGGATGGCATCCCTTCCCTTCCAGCACATTGACCACACATCTTGGTGTCATCACCAAACTTGGTGTCATCAATCCCGCTGTCCATGTGGCAGACAAGAATGTTGAACAGGATTGGTCTCATCACTGACCCCTAATGGACACCACTCATCACTGGTCTCCCTTTTGACATCAAGCCATTGACCACAACTCTCTGCATGTGACCATCCAGCCAATTATTTATCCACTGACTGGTCCATCCATCATATTTATGCCTCTCCAGTTTAGAGACAAGGATGTTATGTGGGACAGTGTCGATTGCTTTGCACAAGTCCAGGTAGACCACGTCAGTTGCTCAGCCCTTATCCATCAGTTCCACAGCCCCATCATAGAAGGCCACCAAACTGGTCAGACACTATTTGACCTTAGTGAAGCTATGCTGGCTGTCACCAATTGCCTCATTGTTTTTCATGTGGCTAAGCATGATTTCCAGGAGAAACTACTCCGTGATCCTGCCAGGCACAGAGGTGAGACTGACTGGTCTGTAGTTTCTTATTTTCCCCTTTTTAAAAATAGGGGTTCTATTTCCCTTTTCCAGTCATCAGGAACTTCACCTGACTGCCATGGCTTTTCAGATATGATTAACAGTGGCTTAGTAACTTCATTCACCAGTCCCTTCAGGACCCACAGATGGATTTCATGAGGTCCTATGGACTTGCACAGGTTCAGGTTTCTCAGGTGATCTTAAGTAGGCTTAAGGTCTTATTCTCCAAGCCCCTTATATGTCTTCATTTTTTAGTATTTTTCTATGTTGATGCTGTCAGACTCATTGCTGTTGCTAAACAAACAGCATAGAAACACTAAAGGAGAAAAAATCCCAACCAAGTTCTCTGAAACATGCCATATTGTGAAGAGGCATCAAGTACCTCCTTTCTATGCTAACAAGTTATTTAAAAAAGAAAGCACTAGGGTGAGAGCAAATACAAACATTTTTAACTCTCTCACTTGTTACCACAGAAATTCCTGAGTTTATGGGGGACAACTTTCCAAAAGGATGAAAAAGAAATATTTTATTATAGGCAAAGAACATAGTATCATTGAATGCTATTAGTTGGAAGGGACCTTAAAGATCATGCAAGCCTCCTGCCATGGACAGGGACACATTCCACTAGACCAGGCTGCTCCAAGCCCCATCCAACCTGTCTTGAACACTGCTAGGGATGGGGCAGCCACAACTTCTCTGGGCAACCTGTGCCAGTGCCTCACCACCCTCATTGTAAAGAATTTCTTCTTCTTTAAATATTTATCCATCCTGTTTCAGCTTAAAGCCATTCCCCCTTGTGCTATCACTACAGGACCTTGCAAAAAGTCCCTCTCCAGATTTTCTTTAGGTATTGGAAGACTGTTATAAGGTCTCTCCTGAGCCTTCTCTTCTCCAGGATGAACAATCCCAGCTGTCTCAGCCTGTCTTTATAGGAAGGTGCTCCAGCCCTCCGATCAAGCTTGTGAGCATCCTCTGGACTTGTTCCAATAGGACCACATCTCTCTTATGATGAGGTCTCCAAAACTAGACACAGGACTGCAAGTGTGGTCTCACGAGAGCAGATTAGAGGGGCAGGATCACCTCCGCTGACCTGCTGGTCATGTTCCTTTTTGATGCAGCGCAGCACAGGGCTGGCTTTCTGGGCTGTGCGCACACACTGCTGGGGCACGTTATATTTCTCATCAACCAACACCACCAAGTCCAAATTTGTCAAGCATAATTTGCTACTGAATGAAACCATGTTGACTGTCACTGATAACCTCCTTATCTTCCAGGTGCCTCAGAATAGGTTCCATGAGGATCTGCTCCATGATCTTGCTGGGCACTGAGGTGGGACTGTAGTTTGCCAGGTCTTACTTTTTTCCCTTTTTACATATGAGGGTTGTATTTCCCCTCTTCCGGTCAGCAGGAAATTCACCAGACTGCCATGAATTCTCAAATATGATGGATAACGGCTTGGCAACTAAACCCGCCAGTTCTCTCAGGATCTGCAGATGCATCTCATTAGATCCCATGGCCTTGTTCACCTTAGGTTCCTAGGATGGTCTCAAACTTGATCTTATCCTTAGCCAGGTTTAATTTTTCAGGACTAACCTGATCCCTGGCTGCTCAGACAATTTCTCTATATTCATCCCAGGCTACACATCCTTGCCTCCACCCTCTGTATGCTTCTCTTTTGTGTTGGAGTTTGTCCAGGATCAGACTGGGAACAAGTAGTCTCAAAATCTAATACCAAAGTTTCTTTAAATTGTCCTTCAGCTTTAAAGTAACAGCCAGGATTAGCAAAACAAACTATATTCAGATTGGAAATAATCAGACCAGAGCAAGTCTAACAAGGGAAGAGAAAATGTGGTACTTACAGCTCATAGAACAGGTTTAAATTGCCTGAAGGATAGAGCAGTGATCAGTCAGTTCAGGAGTGTGATTTCCTTTGCAAATAACTTATAAGTGGAGATGTGACCAGTGCTTTGTGTTCTGCAGAAGGCAGTAGCCAGAAGCAGGGAAAAAAACCCCACCAAAACCAAACCAAACCAAAACAACAACAAAAAAAAAAAAAACAACAAAAAACAACACACACACACACACAAACCCAAACAAACAAAAAAAATAACCAACCAAAAAATAACAACTAGACACAAACAGCAGAAAAAAATTAACAATGCCAAGTAAGCTAATTAGCAGATGCTATCAAGACAGTGCGTCAGAGTGATAACGTGATTAAAGACATCTTTAAGCCATTTCCATGCCTCTCCCTTCTGCAGAAGTAGCTAGGAATGCATGGGTAGTTTCATCACATCCTCACTGTGAGCAGGCACTCAACATCAAAACTGGCTGCAGCCCCCCAGCTTTTCCAGGAGAATGAGCAGAAGAGGATAGTCTCTTACTCTTCCACCCTTGCCTTATGCCTTTTGTAGAAAGGAATGGACAGCCAAGGGAAGGGCATCACACTGCTGATGTGCTAATGCTTGGATTTTGAGACAAACTGCTAGTGTAGGATGTACTCCACCTCCTGCCTCTTGCAGATTAGATTCTCTTCATTTTACTAACAACTTCTGTTAGCTCATGCTGGTCACCTAATAAAACTCTGAAAGAGTTGTTCTCACCTCATAGGTGGATTTTAGAAACACAGGTGGGGGAACATGACTGTCACTTAGTCCTACAGCACACTCAGGGCAAAATTAGGAACAGAGTTGATTACCTCCTGACTCCCAGTCTTCTGCTCTGCTTGCAGAGGCTTCAGCCATAAAATTACATAGGAGTGTTTTGAAAGAGAGGCAATGCCCTGCCCCTGGAGAGGAACCCAAGAGGGGGCTCAGAAAAGAGGAAATCAAAGCACAGTCTCCCATGCAAGGAGTGTAACCTAAACGGCAGTCAGGTTCTGTCAGTCAGATCAGTTTGGTTTAATGCATTTAAAGTAGCTGCCCGAAGTCTTTATCCTGGGTAACAGTTTACCAGATGATGAACTATATTTTTCTGGGAACTAGTAGATACGGTACTTTCCTGTTCTCAAAAACTGGGTATTTCATAATATCATGTTATTCATGTGTGATGCAAGTATACCCAAACTCCATGATTATGATATCCTTGTCATTGAGAATGGAAATGAAAATCCTACATGGTCAAGCTATTCAAAATGCAAGAGGTAGTACTCGCATATTAAATAATTTTTATATTAGTCACACATGATTACATGGAATTTTGGTGGTGTTAGAAGTAGGAGGAGAATTTCTAATCATACTGTACACATGTATTTGGCTTTTTAAAATAACTGGAATTAAAAACAATTGCTTAATAATTGCAACATGTTTCATAGCTGCTGAGCTAGCATTGCTGGGAAAGTTTAACTTTCCTGATTTTATTGTTTCTGTGCAAATTAAATTCTCAGCATTAACTCTATTATACCAACACTGGTAAGCATCTTTTTCATAAAAAAGGAAAAAAAGGGAGAGAGGAAACAGTGCTGGCAGATGATGGCTGTTCCTGAAGGTGAAATACACACAAAACAAATTGGCCAAGGTAAGGACTGCAGATCAGCAGAGGAAAGCATGCTTCTGGTGATAATCGAGTGTATTTGTTTGATAACAATACTTGCCACTATTACAATAATGGCCTAAAGTTTTGAAGTGCTCATTTCCTCCTTGTACTGTTTGCCACTTTAGAAGGTGTGGATATGACTGAGAACATAGACGATAAGAGCCATCACGGAGATTAAAGGAGACCTTCTCAGCTGGGGAATGCGGCTGTGGTTGAGTGAGACCAGTAGATGGGCATGATACCACGGGAAGGGTACGAGCAACTCTGACAGGGCTCTGGTGGAGGAACAGGAGGCAGAGGCTCACCAACTCACCTATCAGGACAAACTGTAGACAAATTCCAGAGTTCTTTGCATGGAAGAAGGCAAAAGTGACCTTTTCAGTCAGATACCGAGGTGGTTTGCCATTGGCTTGCCAGAAGACTTGAAAAGGGCACTTTGGAAGTTCAGGTTTGAAAAGAGGCCTTCGGCCTACACAGAAAAGAGACTTCTGGAGCGCGTCCAGTGAAGCAGTACACTGGCACAGCTATAAAGCCCGCTTGCGATTTTCAAACCTCTAAGCTCCTGCGTAACCAAACACTACACCAGTCACTGATATGGATATTAAACAAGAAGTACCCCACTTCCCTTCCTTCTGAAGCAGTCCTTCCTACCTAGGGGTCTGGGAAAGGGGAACCTGACGCACGGGGAAGCTTTGGAGAGAACTGAAGTGCACAACTTCTCCTATGCACCCAAGCACTTGCACTCCTTTAAGATCTCAGTATTGTTATTTGCCTCCCTCCGGATTTCTCTTGAGGAGACCTGAAGGCATCCAGGGACGGGCCCTGGCACCCACCTCCCGGCAGACCCCAGCCCTGTCGGGGCCAGGGTGCGCTCCCCGCACTGTGCATACCCCCGACCTCGACCCCTCCTTCTGCCGCCTCCCCTCGGCAGCCCGCTCCTCGGCGCGGGATCCCCGCGCAACGCCCGCCGACACGTGACCCACCCGGTCTCCTCGCGCACAAATCCCCCCTCTCCGCCCGTCCCTCCCTTCCCTTCCGTTCCTTCCCTTCCCTTTCCCCGCGGGGGGCCGGAGCCCCGCGGTCACGTGGCCGCGGAGTGATGTCACGCCTCCCCCCCCCCCCCCATCCCGCCCTATCCGCGCGGAGCGGCCGAGTGTCCCGGGGCGCGCGGCGGCGCCGTTCCGGCTTTCGGCTCTGCTGGGCTGGGCTGGGCTGGGCTGCCGGCGGGGACGGTGGTAGCGGGACGCGGTTCCCCACATGAGGTGAGCGCGGCTCGGCGTGAGGCACCGGTGGTGGCGGAGAGAGGTTGCGTGCATACATACATACACGCACGCACGCACGCAAGCACACACACACGGTGGCGGGCGCTGTGAATAGGGGCTTTGTGTGCGGCGACCACCTGCCCCCGCCTCCGCCGCCGACCGCGGGGGGCTGCAGCCGCCGGCGTCTGAGGGGAGACACCCTCTGTGGGGCGCAACAGGAGGAAACTTCTCCCTTCGCTTCCCCAGAGCCCTGTCTCGCCGGCGTGGGGAGCGCAGCCTGTGCGTGGCTCTTGGTTTGTATTCACTTTGTTTATTGTTCTGCTGGGTCGCTTTCCCTCCCCGCGGGGGTGACAGCTGCCTGCGGCTGTGAGCAGTAGCACCTCGGTGCCCTTCGGCTGGCCGCCGGGGGTCCCTTCAGCCCCAGGCTGAGCCGCGGGGTCAGTGGGGGCTCGCCCCGTCCGTGACAGCGCGGGTCCGGCTGCGCCCCGGCGCTCTAGCGCCGCCGCGTCAGTCCCGCTGCCGGTGCCCGTCCCGGGGGAGATCCTCGGGTCTCTTCGCTCCGGTAAGAAAGGTGTTCCCGGTTGTCCCGATGCTGCGGTGGGGCGGTTTGTCTCCGGGGTTCTGGTGTGAGCCCGAGGGGGGCGGCCTGGCTGCGGGTCTGCGCCTTTTCCTGGCAGCGGGGGCTTGAAACACTAAGATTTTCTGTAGCTGTTAAAGTAATGGAATAGCCTGCTGTCGCGTCAGTTTAACAAGGAACCTGAGCTTCTAACTTCCAACAGAACACGCTGAAGACTTTGCTTTCTCTCGCACGGCGCTTGGCAGCACAAGCCTTCTGCTGCTACCACTTGTGACATTCTTAAGTTTCTCCCTGGTGAAAAGACTCGTTAAATATTGCTGTAACAGCACTGCAGGATCTTAACGAATTTTCCTGTTTGTTTCTATAGTGAGTGTGAGCATGCTTATTACAGAGCTGATGTAAACCACTTACAAATCTAGTGCTGCTTTGGTGGAAGGTATAGTTTCTGTTTTCCTCTTTTTTTTCTTTCATTTGTCCCAGTGGGCAGCAGGTTAGTGTGTGTTACTAAAAAAAATAAAAAATAATCAAATATCAAAAAAATACCCATACATTATTTTGGAAAGGCTTTCTGATGTCCTAGATTAACTAGGAGTAAATGAATTAAGTGAATGTCTGTCAGTGACCTGCTTGGCTTTTGTCTCAGGACACTCATGGAAAGCTATCAATGAGATTCTATTTACTAATAGAAGAATTGCATAACAGCCATATGAGCCAGAGTGAAAAAGCATTTGAGTAGAACAAGGCTGTATATGAGCTTAGGGCTCTCTTGAGTTGAAGCCAAGCTCAGTGCCAAGAAGTCACTCTGCAGTAGCAGATATCCATCCTTACAGTCTCTAAAAATACTGGCCCTGTGCTATTCTCTTCCCTCTTCCAAGAGTGCATCTGCTATCAAAGCATAAAATGCTACCTCCTCCCCTCTCCCCTCCGAATGCAGAGATGGATAACATCAGGTGGAGAAGAGACTAGGCGGGAGGCTGCTCATCTCATGAAGCTATGTAAGCATTTCACAAGAGGGCTTGCTCACTTGCCTCATCTCATGTTTTTTTTTTTCCCACTCTTTTTGTATGTTCCCTATGTTACTTTTCTCACCGTGCTCTCTCCCCCCCCTCCCCCCCCAGCAGTTTGTGCCTCTTTGGGGGGAGAAGCAGTTCCTTGAGAAACATGAAAGCCAACTTATTCTGCGAGATGTTGACAATTTCTAAATCCTACTGCAATAATACCCTAATCACATTCCTCTTGAGAGCTGATCGTGAGCTAGTTCTTTTTGCCTAGGGATAATGCTGGAGGTAACTACAGAGCAAACAAAAAAAACTAGAACAAGTCCAGTTAAACCTTTAGTGGCTTGCTTAATGGCAATCCCAAATGTGGGAACATATCTGTCCATAACATCTTTTGAGGTTATAGATTTGAGAAACTGTCTCTCCTGCTGCGTGCATACTTCCTGCATGTCTGAGAAGCCTTGTTCCTTGGAATTGCTGTCTAGGTGCCTATGAACGCACACAAGCAGTAGCTCTGCATTTGAGGTACCTTGGGGCTTGTTTTCAGAGTTGTCTGTCCTTGCTGCTCCTTACATTTTGAGGGTCATCTAATAATACACTCTTAGGGTATAGAGGAAGCAGTGCAAGTACCTGTAATTTAGGTAAAAAATTAGAACTCATCGCTGTTAAACTGCCAGAGACAAATGTGAGTCTGGTGAAGTGTGGAAGCAACTGAAGATCTCACTGGTACTTAGGGCTAGCTACTGGTCCAGGTACTTGCCCAGGACTGCTGGAGCAGGAGTACATAGCAGTGAAAGAAAGCATCCTTCCATTGTGTGGAGATCCAGAATAGGATGGCCAGTAGTGCCTGAAGGTAATGGTGTTAGTTGGTGTGCTGAACTTAAGACCACCTCTGGAGGAGAGAATCTCCAACCTAATGGTGCATTTGCCTTGGAAGTGTTAGTTCTTGACTCAAGTCCTTCCTCTGCAGGAAGATCTTGCATTTTAGCTGAATGCTGTAGTAACACACGTATATTTTCTAAAGCTGCCATAGTCTCCCTTTGTTTTTGTGCCTGGAAGCCATTGCTGTTATTCAAAATACTGTAAAAGGATGCATGAGTTTTCTCACATAAATCTACAGGAGGGGATGGGTAAAGTGGAAAGCCCAGTTTGTTCAGTCATTACAATAGAAAAAGAATTTCTACACTGGTCTGTCTATGGCTTTGTAACTTCAGTAGCTGAGAATGTTCCCCTACTTTCCTCATAACTGCTAAGAGACAGGGAGCTATTGTTGATTACTGCAGATGTCTGGACTCCTAAAGGCACTGGGACACCCTGAGATGTCTCTGGGGACTTTGACACTTGAGTGCTTTCTGAAGACTTTGTTTACAAGGTCCTGAGGCATCAGCATAACTCTGAGGGAGATCTAGAGATTCATAGGTCTTGATGGCTGGGAGAAGTCTTGTAAACACTGAGTCTTCTCCAGTATTTGTATGGTGCCTAGAGCTGCTGCTATTGAAAATAAGTTTCAACAACCTGAATAAAATCAGTTAAAAACTTGATTATCTTCAAGATCTAGGTGTTGATCTTACTGATGTTCTGCTAGTATTTATAGCATTGATAATCTTCCAGGATAGAAAATACCTGAATTCCTGTTACATTTTTTTGATGTGTGGAAACAAACCCAACTTTTTCCATTTTTGGGTAATGTTTAAGAAGGCACTGCATTTCATCAGCTAAAATACTTTCCCTACCCAAGAATTTGGAAGCTGAATAGGGGAGCTATCAGCACCATCTCTGAAGGTATTTCTAGACTACAGGAGTTTTCAGCAGGACATCTTTCCAAGACCTTTTCAAAAATACAAGTTTATGAGAGTGGGGCTTGCCAAGAGTCCTAGGTAAATTACATTGATGTTCCCATCTTCCTAACTCCTGCCCTAATAGATGACTTAGTTCTGCCTTCAACTATTTCAGAACATTAATCCAGAAAGTCATGGATATGTCTCTTCATAGATATAATGTTGTATCCACCCAGATTGTCATGTTTGCTGATTCTGAAGAGCATCTAGTTGAATGGTTGACACAGAACATTAGGAAGGGAGTAAGTATAAGTACTAGCTGTTGTTAGCCATGTGGGTTTCCTGTTAAAGAACTGGAGCTTCAGAAGTGCGACTCCACATTATTTTTCTCTCTTTCTAGTTGTAGCTGGATACTTCAACTCCAATCTATCCCTGCTGGACTAAGGATTGAACATTGGAAAGTCTTCAGAACTGCAGTGTATCTTACGTGTGATCAGACCAGAGAATATGGGTTCAAAATTGAGTTGCACACAAGGGGGGGCCTTTTTGTTTTCACATGGGAAAACTGAAAGACAGCAGTATGTCCCAGTTCATGCAGCAAGTCTTGTCTTTTGTTCTCTGCTCTTCAGTAAGCTGGGTATGTGTTGACAGACACTTCCAGACAAAAGAACTGGAGTAAGAACAGAGTAAAGTTGTATGCAATGAATGAATTACAAATTTGCCTGGACTGTGCTTGAGCTATAATTTTGCCTGGAGTGCTGTCTAATATGCCAAGTAAACGATTCGGGGCAATGTCACATTTTGATTTTTCTTTTATCTTCTTCTGTAATTTACTGCGTTGAAGGCCTTGTTGATGCAAGCTTTCTTCTAGCTGTCTAGAACTGAACACACTGTTGAAGAAACTGCACATATCCCCACCTTGCAGTCTTGCTTGGGTTTTATGGACTCTGTACCATCCACAGAGGCTGGTCCTACTTCAGCTGAATCCACCAAAAATGGAGTTTAACATTTGCAAATTCTGAATGTCAAGTAGAAATAGAAGAGTAGAGAGCTGATGCAAAGTACTCTGGAGGGTGGTGATGCAATATCCATGGAGCTCTAATTTTTGCGCTCAAAATGCTTAGATTTGTACAGTTCAGCACATCCTTGCCAGTGATTTGTGAACAGATTGAGGGATTGTACTAAGTTACCCAAGGCCCTTGCTATCTCTAATGTCTGATTCTGTTTAGAGTTGGATTAACTGTATATAAATCACTCCCACTGTTGTGTAGCACTTGGGCTTCTCAGTGCATTTTTCAGTGTTTTTATTAGTAAGTAATAGTACAGTAACCAAGCCAAGAATTACTTGTCTTTATAGGTGACATTAAGTTTAAAAAAGTTATGTTCCATTTGACTTTTCCTATGATAGGAGGATGGGTTACTCAAGACGGAAAAACTGAGCTATGCTGATAAAGACTGGGGAAATGTTCCCATTGCTTTTGGTCAGCTCATCTGTGCTTTTCTTCTTTGGTCTGAGAAATAGAGAAGAATGTGCTCAGCTGGATGGAAATGAGAAGGTAGTCAGAGATGAAGTGCTGGGTGATCTTTTTTAGGACAGCATGGGCTTGCTGCATTTATGTTTAAGAAACTGAAGAGGCTGGGCAATGGCTAATGCCTCCAGGTGGTCCTGTGGCTTTGGCAGTGCTGAGACGAAGCTCAGGTTTGGGCATGTTTTTGGTATTGTAGATCAGGGGAGCTCAGGCATGTGAAGTGTTTGAGAAGCTCAGTTCTGAAGGTGAGCAGTAGAAGAGATACTAGTGATGTGGATACCTCTGCCTGCTCTGCAGTACTGGCTGCCACAGAGGCTTGTGCTTCTGGGTCAGAGCAGAGCTTGTGATTTAGAAAGTGATCATCCAGAGAATAAATGATCGTATTGTGTTTTGGGAGGAGATGCTTCTTAGACCCCTTATTTTCCCCTGTGAGTGTAGGTGTATTCGCATAAAGGAGATGTAAGAGTGTGGTGGCAATGGTATTCTTCCAGACCCTTTTTATTTTCTTGTTTTCATTTTATTCCCTCCCCCCCTCTTGCCACCCCTTTTATTTTGCCATCTCTTGCATGCAGTCTCTAGTACCTTTCTGTAACCTCACAAGGTTAAAAACATCTTTTGAAGTATTTTGGGGAGGGGAAGGGAGCTTAGTTGACAGCAGGAATTGTGCCTGGCTGTAAGAAGGCACTGAGATGGAGGCTTCTCAAAGAGATGTAAGATTTTTGATTAATTTAATTTAGCACTTACCAGTAAAGGATCACTGTCACTGGCCATGAACAGTGTACACAGTGTGCGGTTATACTGTAAACCGTAGTTTTACATTGTAAAACTAAGGTTGTTTCATTGTGGCATCGCTGGATCTTTGGCCATTCAAGGAGTTGATCGTACTCTGTTTGAAAGCCTTGCTTGCTCTGACTTTAATGCAAGGTAATGAAAGGAATAAATGTGTCAGTATTGTTGTTCACTGTAATAAAAAACAGTTTATTGTTTATCTCATTATAAATCAGTGGGGAAGATTATCCTGTTTCCTACATGTACACCTAAAGATTACATTGTGTATTAAAACAGTTTCAGTGAAATTACTGAGGCCAAAGATTACCACCACCTCAAGGTCTATTGTTTTAACTACAGGTTGGTTTACCACCAATCTAACAATGTTTTCTGTGGCTTGTATTGCTGAAAGCCACCTATTATTTTAAGCTGAAGGAAGATGAGATACAGAACTAGATACTTAATTTTGGAGTTAATGGTTAAAAGCATGTGATCAGCATTAGCTGTTGAGAATCGCTGGAGTTCTTTACTGCTAACTTGCTGTGGCTACAGAATGACAGTGCTTAGTATTTATTATCACATTTGTTCTGAAAGCAGAGAAATGCCACTATTAGATATTGCTTCTTGTTAATACCTGTGATTCATTGCGGAAGTACTGTTTTGAAGTGACTTGGTGCTCCCTAGTGAATTTCTAGTAGTCATTTCCTATCTTGTAAAACAGGAGTGTATTAATGATGTTTCCTTTATCCCCTCTCTGGCAAATGAACACTTGTCATAAAGCCCCGCTGAATCAGGATGCTGACCTCTTTTTGCATCAATTCCAATAATTATACCCTTTGAGAGGTGATTTCCTCCCTTAAACAGTGCCAAGAAAATGTAGCCCTCACCACTTCATCGGTTCTTATCTCTACAGCTGAAGAATTATGGGCATTATGGTGCACAAGCTGTAATCTTAATGTTCATGTTTAACTATCTCTTATAGAAAAAATACAGATGTGACACACACTGAGCTTGGGAGTGCTGTTTTTGTGTGCTTGTGCATGCTTTTTTAATTATGCTGAGGACTTGAATTTCACATTCAATGTTTAAAATGCACTTACGCAAGAGATGAAGTATCCTGTGGGAAAATAAATGGGCTTCTAATAGAAACACAGCTCACCTCCCTTCTTCCTTCCTCAAAAGGGGGAAAAGTAGCATGTTAGGAGAGCTTGCAAAGCTTGTTAATTAGACTCTATTACAGGTTCCTCATAGATGAGAGTCCAGCTTCACAGCCATTCTGTACATACACCTATAAGTTGTCATTTCTCCCATAGCCCTGTAGTTGAGCGCTTTATCTTCCATGGGAGCTATAACAAATCTTTTGTTCATGAGAGCCAAAAATGCTGAGGGGGTGGAAGGGGAAAGACAGCCTATAGCAGACAATTCTTTGGCAATCTGCATGTGAGGAAAGATTTGTTTTCGGTTCCCCATGCACACGGTTTCTTTATATTTTATTAACTGGTGTAATTAAATTGTTTATAATTTTTTTTCCCCTTTCTCTCTTTTTTTTTTTTTTTTTTTCCCCCAGCATGATACATAAAGGAGGCCAGATGAGTGTAATGGTATTTGTCTTGTCTGTACACTGGCATTTCTGGTCTTTGCAAAGCTTATCATCCTTGTTGTTGCTAGAGAATGATTTAGGAGATTATTGGGGTTTTGCTGAGGTTCAGGCTCCTTTCCAGTGCAGGTTATAAGAGCTGTTGTGCAAGTTAAACACTTTCTCCAAAGTTTGAGTAGGTGTAGCAGAAATAAAGTGATATGCTTCTCTCAGAGCAACCTAAAATAATGCCTTTGTTTTGATTGTTCAAAACTTGTCCTTTTAATTCCCATTTTACAAATACTCCATTCAACCCAGGAAAAAAGCGCAGAAATCATCACTTAAGCCAAGGAGTGAAAAAGCTTTTGCAATTTTTTTTTTCTTTTTTCTTTTGCATGCTAAAGAATTAAGTAAAATGCCGCAAGTCCATTCTTCTTGAGATGAAAAGCAGACCTTTGAATGAAACCCCTCGTTCACACACCTGAAAGCAGTCAGGCATCTGATATGACTTCAGAATGACTGCTTAATTAGATTTAGAGTCATTTAATTAGACGTAATGGTATTTTAACAGCCTACAGAATTACCCCATCCAGATTACACACTGGAGGTGTGTGCTCTGTGGGAAATGTATTTGCGTGTATGCAGTGTATGGGATTTTTGGAAGAAATGTACTTATGTTTGTCTTAAATGGCTGTCAGATAAATATGGGGTTGAACTAAATGACATGTTTACTTAGCACTAATTGCTGTTCCTGAATGTTACTTAGCATTGTACTTTGTGGAAGCATTCATATATATTCTACTAAGAGTGTACTGCGTAGTTGCATTTTAAAGCTCATAGTAGAGTGACCATGTAGAACATAGCAATGTGTCTCATAGTAACAATGTGCCTTTCTTTTATGAGAAAAGTGAATCTCACTTTACTTACCAAGCTGTTTCTAGGGAGTGATGTGAAACATCAGTGACCCTGCATAACCTATTTGAATTTATGCTCCAGTCCTCATTTCAGTTATTTATTTATCTGGCTAGACTTGTAATTATTTTTTTCTCCTTTTTTTCTAGAGTGGAGGGAGGAAGTTTATACAGCTGAACATCCTCTACTTTAAACTGTTGCTTCAGAAGGAATTTGTATAGTAGCTAAAACTTGCAAATGAGAGTGACTGGCTATTCCAGTGACCATACTCCAAAAGTAGAAATTTTAACATTGTTTATAGATGCTTTTGCCCAGTTCAGATGTATGTTGCCCTCCCATTAAGCTTTTTGTGCTCTAGCAAAAAGCACATTGCCATGCTACGTGCTGTTCACCATTACTTTTGTCTTGAATGGGCAATACGTGTTATATTGAAGCCAGTAAGAAACTCTGGCTAGGCACTGTGTCCCTCTTCCTATGTGAGAGTTTGCAGCTTGTCTGTAATGTTAGTTGCATATGTTTGTGCAACTGCTGCTTTTCTTCACGTGAAAAGGAAGAAGGTGAAACATGCCAAATTAAAAGAAGCTGTGACTCCCAAGAATACACATAGAGTTTCCTACATTGAAAAGTATAAAACAATTCTTCCACTGAAAACCTGTTCTTGCTCAGATGGTTCTATCTGCTGTGTTGCATTGAACTGTCCCGTATGTGTCATGCATGATTTAAGTATAATTTTGAATTTAATGGTTAGACTTGTACATACAATAGTGATGGTATTTCTGCTACCCAGCACAACCCACAGTTGTAGGACAGCAAAGTTTTAATTAATGACTCTGCATACTTATTTCTGCTTTTCCCACTTTACAAAAGAGCTGCCCTGATGATAATGTTAAAATAGGCAGTGGGCAGAGAAAGCTGCTTCATGTCTGAACATGTCAGTCATGTAATTATGTCGAGAGATAGCTAGTATAGCATGGTACACACTTGAGTTTTTGGTAAAGATTTGCTCTGTTCTGTGATCTGACTTAGGCTTGCTTTTAAGTTTGGAGAAACAGAAAGTTTCCCTTAGCTATCTGTTAATCTTTTTTAGAGCTTGAGGACTAAATCAGCAAAGGGTGATATAGGTATGCAAATTCAATTCAGACTTGGCTGCCAGTGAAGTGAATGGTATCAAGTTGGAATCTTATTTTTCTTTCTTTTTCCGTTTAGATATTGAAGAAGGATAAAAAGCTGCTCAACATTTTGGAAAGTTGAATGTGGTCAGCATGAAGAGCTTAAAAGCAAAGTTCAGGAAGAGTGACGTAAGTATTTCTGCTCAGCTTGACTGCTGGTTTCCACGCTGGAAACAAGTTCTTCACTCCCACCTTGATAAGGTTGTAGATTAATGAATTACAGAGAAGAAACTTTTCCAAGGACAAAGGCAACAGTATGGAGTAGCTGTTTCTATTCAGAGAGCGATTTTCAGCTATGCAAGCTAATAGTATTTCACTACCTTGCTCTCTGTAACTGAATTATGCACATGTATGGGGTCTGCAAATCTTCTGTTAGATTGTGCTGGTGCCCAGATTTAAACTTTGTTCCAGGCATAGGGTTAAGCTTAGTATGGACTTTACTACGTAATTATATATTTATTTGAGCATAATACCATTCTTATCAGTGTGGTGCTTGGGCACTTAGTGAAATGTCTCCTCAGCCTGTGGCAGGGTTTCTTTGTCAGCAAGAATACAGGAACCAGCTGTGCAATTAGGGCAGCTGTGGCTTATCTGTTCTAGTGCAACAGGAGAGGTGGATATGAGGCTTGAGGAGTGAGGACATAAATATGGAGGTCCTACAGGACCCTTCAGAGCTGCATTTAGAGAGACATTACATTGCACATCATATATTGCCTCTTGCTATAATAGTATCAGTGGAGACCCAAGCTTCACCTTGCATAGTAAGTATCCTTCCCTTGGAATAGCAGAGCTGCTGTAGTCCAGTCCTGTTCTTATCTTTCTTTTCCTACCATTACCCATTCCAGCTTTTTGTCATGCACTCATATCTAATGCTTATTTGATAGTGCAGTGAGCAATCGGTGAAAATAGGTGACTGGTTACCTAGCTTTCCAGAGTTTGTGTGGGGTTTGTAATGAGTCTCATGATCTGTGTGAAAAAATTAGTGTTCCCTCCTTCATCCTAAATTTGTGTGCTGCTTTGAAAAGAAGAGATGTATTGTTTGTTATGGCCAGATTCACATAGGATCCTAGAGTACCCGTCTTTGGTGAACATGCTTTAGGTTTGAAAATGGAGCTTATTCAGATGTTTTGACATTCAGGAATAAAATTACACTTTGTAGTACAGGCTGTGCTTTCATGTACAGATGGTGTCATGGCACACCATTAGGGTGGGGTCTTCAGCTGTCTTGTGATGTACTTCAGTAGCTGTGAAGAAGGTAGAGATGTTGTTGAGCTGTAATCTGCAGATATTCTGGTTACTGCTTAGAAAAGTCTTCTGAGCTACAGGTTAGCATTTGGTGCAGCTGCTGTATTCGCTTCCTAGCAGCAGCACTCATTCAGTTTAGCAAGAGCCCTTTCTAAAAAGATTACCTCTATAAATGAGCTAAACATGTCAGCCAACCTTCGGGAGCAGTGGGAAATGCTTTTAACTACTTAAGCAGTGTTTGGCTTTTGTTAGTCATCACACTGAATCACCCATCAGCACAGTCTCTTGTGCCACTTCACAACAAATAAAAAATAATGTCACAAGTCTCTGGTGTCTCATTTAACTGAATATGCAATTTGGTTTAGAACTGCTAGAATTCTGTGGTCTAACCTTGTTGCTCCTGTTGCAACGAGTAGCAGCAATTGCTGTTTTGGGTTCACCTACACCAGTAAAACTTTTTATAGGCATCTGCTTGAGTAATGAGAACGGTCCCTTGGCTAATACGTGAACACACTTGGTGTTATGGAAGTTAGGTGTGCCTGTGTGTTAGGATGACTTCATTCACGCTTTTATGGTAGTTGGCTGGGCTGCTACTCTAGAGCAAAGGCTAAGTGACATGTGTGATGCAACTAGATCTTGCTGTAGCTAGTCCACCCACTATTATAAATTGCACTGGTTCACTTATTCCTTACCTACTTATCCTTGATAACTCATGCCTCTCCCCAAAACCAAGTGGAGTCTGAAAGTAATTGCTGTTTTGATACTACTGCTAACTACTGCTGTCTACTGGCTGGAGACAAAGTCGACCACAAAGGATTTTTCATATACCTAAAATTTAGATATGCAGCATTAAGAGCACAGCAGTCTAAATCCGTGACAGTCTTGTTTCCTCAGTTTTGAAGCCAAACCTTAAGGGCATAATTCAAAACAGCCATCAGGAACTGTTCCGTACTTTGTGCAAGATAAGCAAGGAAAATTATCTTTAAGTTTTCAGAAGCTGCCCTTAGCTATAGTTCATGAGGAGGAGGAAGAGGGGGTGGTTTTAATTGGAATTAGTTGTATTTGTATCTAAATTTATAAGGCTTTTTGACTGGGGATAAGTGTAAAGTCAGCAGGGATGGAGGGCCTCTTTTTCTCATCCCACCTCAATTGTGTTTCTGGAGGAAACCTTTTATGTCTTATTTTATAGAACTGAAAGTGTCTTGGGGAAGGGAACAGCCCCTTTCTCTTTAAGCTCATTAGTAGCCTAAAGAAATAGGAAGAAGTGAGGAGTAGGAATAAGTCTTCAAGGTGTGCATGAGGAAAAGGAATTACACTAACACTTCTCCAGCAGTAAGGCTGTTAACATAAAAACTGTATGCCAGAATGTAGGAAACTTCACTGTTATGTTAAAGGTCTCTAGGCTGTTCTGGAGTGGATGAATTGAAAGTGCGCACAACTGCTGTTATTCATGAGTATGTCTCTATGGCCTTGCTGTAGGGCTTTGCTTTGGTGCTGTAGCTACACCAGTCTTGCAGCTTGCAAAAGAGATGTCACTGCTCCCTCTTCTTTCTTTCATCTCTGGCTTTCTGGTTTGGTGGGTATCTGATCCTGAAGTGAGCCAGCTTAGGAACATAAAGTGATGGAAACTTAACTGTGTGGGGTGAGTTTTAGCTAGTTAACTCTGCTCTGTCTGACTGTAGAGTCAGTCTTGAGAGGAATGGTGAGAGGAGCAGCAGCTGTTGTTTGGCTAAGCTGCATTGTCAAATTGCACCCAGAGATTACTGGCCTAAAGCACAGTGGTGGGTATGCCAGCCAAGTAGCTGCAGGAAGATCCAAGTAAATAAAGCTGCTAATTGTTATATTTAGCAGAATTGATATAGTCAAAAGCTGAGAGATGGGAGTGTGATTTTTCTTAGATGGGAGACTGACCCCTCACTTCATGCTTTTGCTGCTGAGCTCATCTGATTCTCTGTGTGTGCAGACAGCTCCACTGACTTTTTCCTTGACACACTCAATCACTGTAAAAACCTTCCTGGGAGTGACTGTTGCCATGTGAACATGTGTATTTGAGTGGAGGAATGAGATTTACCACTCTTTTCACAAATGAGTATTGTCAAAGCGTGCTGTGTAGTTCCAGGAGGATGCTTGTGCAATAGAAATCTGTGGACAGGATGCCTAGGAGGGAGCAAATGCGGAGACTGGAAGCTTAAGTAGTAGATGTGCAGACTTCAAGAGTCTGTAGGCAGAACAACAGGAATTGCACTTAGGTCTTGACAGAGCAGCTGGAGGTCTTGACAGAGCAACTAGTCCTGAGAAGCTGTATTTTCTCCGCTCTTCCCTCACCTCTTGTTCCTCATTATCAAACCCAAATCCGACTGTTAGTAACACCTAAAAACTGACAACCTAAAAGGATGGCCGTGTTAATTGTTGAAAAGACTATGTTACCTGTAATGCTGGGAAAAGTTCGTGTGGTAGTATCAGGAACTCTCACTTCAGAGCTTAAATTTGTTTATAGGCTTTGTAATTTATTCACACCATAGAGAATGAATGCCTCTACCCAGTAAAACAGAAGTTTTTCGCTGTTTCTGCTTGGAAAAGCAGAGTTTGAAATAATCCAATTAAAAGAAAGCCAGTGCTACTGATGTCTTACTAATAATTTGAGATGGAATTGTTTTCTAAAGTAACTAGTCAGTTTGTGGACTGACTTCAAAAGCATCAACAATCTTAAGCAGATGAGGGCAGAGTGGTTTTTCAATTGTAAGCCTGTCTAAACATGTTTTGTCTGCTTCTTAAATATGTCAAGATGCTCATGAACATTTTTAGGCACTTACATTTAAATACCTAGCTCTTTGGTACTACAATGTAGGAAAAGAGGGAATCTGTTTAGGTAGACTTGTTTTTAACTATGTTATTGGTTGCTGTAGGAAAGGCATATTGTGTGAATGCTGTAATGGGTTGGATTATTTTCATTCTCTGGCTTACATCTGTAGGCGAAACCTGAAAATTTTTAGGACCATTTTCTGTGAGTGTTGAAGATCAGCTGAAAAACACGCCTTGCAATTTGACAAGAGACCAGTTTTCTTCTAACTGCTAGCTTGTTGACTGGACAATATGAAGTTTAGAATTGGGATTTGTTTCCAAATATCTTCAATGCTAAATAATTAAAATAATGGAGTGTCTTTTAAATTTGAAAATTGACAGTGTAGTTCTTCAGAAAAAATAGCTGTTGTCAGAAGCAGAGCCAAGAAAGACTGGGATTTCCTAATGATAATTGCCAGCTCTTAACTTCTGGTATTTCTGGAAATGCCTATTTGTTATATTGTCATGTGGGAGCTGAAAAGTTTGCAGTTCTTATGAAAATGCCTGCTTTTTAGCCTGTGGTCTAGTCATTGTTCAATAAATCTCAAAGTGATGAGGCAGTTAGGTATGTTGTAGTGTAAAATCTCAGTCTTAATCTACACACTATGCTAATTAAAGCTTGGCACTTCTTTTTAATGCTCAGTGTTCTAAGTAGTAGGCTCCCATTCAACAGTTTTTAAAGTATAAAAAGCTACGTGGGGGTCTGGAATGGAAAGATTGCTGGGATACATTCCATTGAAATTGCTGTGTTTCATGTGCTCTGCACTAAATGTGTGGGAGAACAAAACTTGGGTGGGGCAACTTCAAAAATAATAAAGCAGGATCTCCTTTAAAGAGCCCTTATATTCTTTTATCCACTGAAAGCTACAATTAACCTAAAAAGGAGTATGGGACTGTTGAAACATCCACTGTTTACTCTGTGTACATGTGCTACTTTCTTTCAGGATAATTATGGAAAAAAAAGAATCCAAAACAAAACAAAAAAACAGTGCATATGCAGTGTTCAGTCTGCCTAAAAAGTTAAATAGCAATGTTGTCTGACTTCTTCACCCAGTTATTTAGAAAATTAACTATTGAAACTTGCGTTTATTTAGGTGTCCTGCTTTTATTGAGTGTTGAATTAAATCAGCTTGAAACACAGCATGATTGTAGCTTTCCCTCAGTTTACTGTGTTCTTCAGTAATAATTTTTGATTCCTCTATACAATGTGTATGTTAAGACTTGATCTTTGGAATGTTCTCAATCCAACTCTTCTTGGGAAAGGAGGATTTATCCTTCTTTTCCTCTTGAAACAACTTTTATGGCCCTCCTTTCCTCCTTTCCTCCTTTCCTCCTTTCCTCCTTTCCTCCTTTCCTCCTTTCCTCCTTTCCTCCTTTCCTCCTTTCCTCCTTTCCCTCTTTCCTCCTTTCCTCCTTTCCCTCTCCCTCTCTCCTTCTCCCTCTCCCTCTCCCTCTCCCTCTCCCTCTTCCTCCTTTCCTCCTTTCCTCCTTTCCTCCTTTCCTCCTTTCCTCCTTTCCTCCTTTCCTCCTTTCCTCCTTTCCTCCTTTCCTCCCAGGTTCTACCTTGCACGTCATTTTCTGTTCCAAAGCTATTTGGCTTCATGCCTTCAGTTTTGGACAGCACAAGGCTCTGTTTTAATCAGCTAGCTCTCCCAGCCAAAGCTTAAATGCTTTGTGGAGAAAGAAGAAACATGTTCTGAGTCTCTCCAGAAGGAAATGAGAGATCTGGTTACCTGGTATGTGGAAAAGGCCCAGGTACTCAGTGACTTTTTTTGTCTCTGTCTTCACCCACAAGAGCTCCAGCCACACTGCCCAAGCTGTAGAACACAAAGGCAGGGACTGGAATAATGAAGAACATCCTGCTGCAGGAGAAGATCTAGTTGAAGGAATCTTAGATGATCTTGAACCTGATCTTCTCCTGCAGGAGGAGGTTCTTCATTCTCCCAGTCCCTGCCTCATGGCTCTTGCCTGCTGGCCAATTGTCTCTGAATGGGGAAGTACATAGTGTCTGAGGCTAGATGACTTTAAGGTATTCTAGAAATAACCTGCAACATCTCCAAATGGTTGGGACAGAAAGGGAAGGAAAGAGGTTAAATGACAACTGTGATGTGTTGTTTGGAATTGTAGTAGATGAACCTGGGTTGGAACTGGCTTACTTTGAATAAACATAGTGAAGAATCCTAAAACAGGATTATAGTCTGGAGTATAGCAGAGAACATCTTGGTTGTGTTCCCAGCCAGTCTTTTGCAGTCTACTAAAATCTCATCATCAGTAATAAATTCATGATCTTTTTAGTGCTAGTCCCATGTCTGTTAAGTGTGCCGTATTCATCAACAGATTGGGTTGATCATGGACAGTTGCAATCCTAATCAACCAGTCTTACAGTCTAGTTGTATAGTATATGCAACACTATTAAACGCTGTGTTTGAAGCAGAAGGTGCTTTGGGGATCACAAAATCAACTAGGTTGGAAAAGACCTTTCAGATCATCAAGTCCAACCTGTACTCCAGGACTGCCAAGTGCACTACTAAACGATGTCACTACAGGCTTCACCTGCATGGTTTCTCAGGACAACCTGCAGGGCTGACCTCACTCACCCACTTGCAGTTTCTCTGTCCTGTGGGTAGCACAATGGTGTTCATCCAGGCTTTGCTTTCCACGCCTGTGTTTGTCCCAGAACCACTGCCCTAAGGAAATCTCAGACAGCTGCTGCACTGCTTTCCTTTTGACTGCCACCTCCACCCATGCTTGTGCTCCAAATTAGGTGAGGAATAATATCTCCCATTATTATTAGCCCTACAGTCATATTCTTACCAACGCAGAATGACATAGGGCTAATGATTCTTCACTAAGTATAGGTTGGTGAAGTGTCTCGTTTTCCCAGGTGCTGCCTGCCCAGACCCGTCATCTTTGTCATCCCAGACTTCTTGCTTGCTCACCCTCTAGAGCTGGAGGCAAGATTGGAGGCTGTGCAAAAGGAAGCATTGATTAGTCACTGGTTGGCCACAAACACAAGTCTGCCCTGGCAGCCAGAGTGGTGCCTGGCAAGCTGAACACTTTACATCTGTGTTCTGATCATGCAAAGATGGCAGGTTTGGCTATCCTCATGTGATCCCTCATTAAAAGGAACATATGTAAAGCACTTGCAAAGATGCAGAGGAACCCTCTCATTACAGAATTTTTAAAATGGGATTAAGCCCTGTAGTGTTACAGGCAGCAGTATACAAAATTGTAGTAGTTAAGTGCAGGAGAACCATAATGTGAAGCTAGCCAGTTTGTTGACAGTTCGTTACTTAATCAAATACCAAAATTAAGCAGCATGAAGTGGGGGTGGGTAGGAAGAAAAAAGGCAAATTGGCATATACAAACTAGAAAAAATTTAGTATTTTTAAATATTTTGGTAACAAGAAAGGAATCTTTATTGTGTAGAAACATGTTTTTTGTGTCCCTTTAAACAAAGCACAAAAGTTCAAAGGCCTGAGTTTGGAACAGTTGGAAAAAAGCAATTGTAATTTTTTCATTTATTTGTTTATCTTTAGTAAGATTTAAATGCAAAGTAAAATAAATTGCAAATATGATGAATGAGCAGTCTATGTGTTCTTACTGTGGTACACTATGTTCGCTCTTCCTTTTTGGCACTACTTGTGCCTAATCTGATTTAAAAAAAGTTAAAAATTAAAAATAAAAGTCTGTCCAGCTGTCAAAGTTCTCAGTTAAAACTCATGTAAAGGAGAGGATTTAATGAATGGTCCAGTCTTTGTGTTTGAAGACTCTTGTCTTGTGTTTATTAAGAAAAAGTACAATTTGCTGTGAATAGGTGCCGTAGTATTATCTAAATAATGTAACATCCATACATTTTATTTTATTGCAGATTTGAGCCTTTTCATCCTATGCTTTTATTTTGGGAGCCTATGAATGATATCTGCTGAGTAGACAGCGAATGTTAAGGAGCTAATGAAGCTGAAACAGATGTATTATTTGTCTTATTCCAGCAATATTTTCTAGTCCTATTCTTCAGGTAAATGCCCAGCATTAGGAACATGTCAAGACCTTTTCTGCTCCCTTGCTTGCCACACTTGGATCTCCTTGAGGTTCATGCTGTGCATATTCTGAAGGTCTGTGAAGCTTAAGCGGAGAGGAGAATGAGGGTATCGGTGGCCGTTCTTCCCAGGAAATACAATGTGGTGTTCAGGGAAAGCTGTCAAAGGTCAAGTTGCTGAAGCACTGAGTGGAGCAGGCAGATGGAAGGAATGAGGCTGAAGAGGCCTTTCTTTTGTAGTTGTACGAGAGAGTAGTTCTATTCATTTTGACACAGCTGTGAGAAGGTGCTTTTGGTTGGCTGATGGCAGGTTTGTGGGCCAATATGAAGTTGATGGGTGATGTTCAGGCTTGACCGCTTTGTATTAGCTACAGTTATTAAGGGAGTGTTTAAAAACTGCAGGTCTGTGTGGAGAAAGACACTATGCTGGCATGAATAGAAGGCTGAAAGCTAACCAAGTTTTTTGCTAGTGAAAAAAAGCTCTAATACCACAGTGTCTATCTCACTGTTAGGACAGTTTTTATACTATAGCTCAGTGGTACAAGTGTTTTACAACCTGCTCAAGTTTTGTTAATAGATGATATGACTCTAATGAACTTTTGAAATATTAGACTTTTAAATGTATCACTTCATTGGGAATTGATGCAAGGCTAATGCCTATAAATATAGTCATTCATACTTGACTGTAATTTGCTTGTGTAGATAGTCAAGACCTGACTTGCAAGGCTCCTAGCAACCTGCTATAGTTGACCCTCCTTTGAGCAGGGGAGATGGACTAGACTGTTTTCCAAACCTGACCATTCTGTGATGCTGTGTAAAGATTAATAACACATATGTAGGAAGCTTGCAGTCATGTTGAAAGGTACAAAGCACTCTTGATAAATTAGAGGTATCTTATTCTAGGCTCTTGGCTGTCTGAAAACCTTGAGGCTTAGCTACAGGGAAAGCTGTGGTGTCCTTGCCCACATGCTAGTAGTATAGCTGCCTGGACTTGTGAGGTTATTCTGACATGTGAAAAACTACTTAATGAGCTATTTTTGCTATTTCTAGACCTAAACTATCTACAAGTAGCTGCAGCCTTAAGCTTATAAAAAATACTCGTAACTTCGTGTTGGCAAAAGTTGGTGTGGTCAAATGTCTTAACTACAGCTGCATGATGTCTTTGCCTCTGACTTGCAGCTTGTATTCACAGGTACTGTACCACAGTACTCTTCTTTTGTTGTATTTTTTTCTTTTATGTAGGCTTCTTACTTCACCTTGAAGCATTTTGAGGTAAGATCCTCTATCAATGTTCTTCTGGTGTAATGCCTAACATTAGTTCTACTTTATGCTATTTGGATTTTGAGAGGTCACATAGTACAACCAGCAAAACATAATCTGAAACTCAGTTTACTGCTCTACAGCTGTCTGAGGTGTCTCATTCCCCAGATATGCTACATGTGAGTATCTCAGATGAAATTTACAGCTAACTGTCCAGAACATTTGCATAGATTCAATGATGATGATAGAGGCAAAGGTGTTTTAATAACTTTGCAAGTCATGTGGTTACCAATGCATATGTATGTGTCTGACATGCCTGTACCACTCTGTTCATGGCTGCATACTTCTTTTCTTTCATCTTTGCTTCTTTGCTGTGCGTGGTGGAAACCTCTTAGGAATCTTGTAAACTTGGGTAACCTGTCTGCTTATCCAGAGACTGAAACAGTGCTCTTTGAAGTCAGAAGAAAGACTTAAGTCTGCCTGACTGAGCTTTGAATCAAGAACCAAAACCAAAATGCTGGCTCTATGGAAGCATATGGTGAAGCTCCAGTGAGGCATGGATTTCACCTGAATTTATCACAGAAATACATGTGGCTATTGAGTGTGCTCATATTGGCAGGTTATTTAGCAGTGGCTTTTTTTAGGATCTAGAGTGTGTTGGGGTTTTGTTGTGTTTCCTCCCCCCACCCTTTATTTTAGCTTGGGGGTGTGTGATTGCTTATGATATGACGTGATCCTGTTCAATAGGAACAGTGGCAATCCCTCAGTGGCCTTGCCCTTTTGCTGTGTATTTCAGGTGTAGAATTTATAAAGGTACAGGGAAGCCTAAGTGAAATGCAACATTTGAGATGTAAGTGAACTTGGCTACCTTTTAGGAAGTGTGAGCTTGTGGAGTGTTAATCACTGCACTGCTTGTGAGTGGTTTTATTGCACACTGGAGTTGCAGAAGGATTGCTGCATTTTGAAAATACAGGAATCTGTATCATGCATAAGAACCATTAAGGAAAGCTATATGGTAGGTCAGCAAGGGGAAGCTAGTGCACTGTCAGATTCGTATCTTCACTTGCTTTGCCTTTGTTGCTTCTTGTCTATATGCACAAAATGGAGAAAGACTGTAGTAATGCAGCCAGATTTGAAATGAAAACCTGTATACAGTCATTTTATGGAGATGACAGGATTTGGTTGAGGGCAGTGACTTGTGAATACAGGTATAGAAACTGTAAATCTGCACTTGATTTGGAGGTTGATTCTTAAAGGCCTTTGTAATATCATAGCATGGTTTGGGTTGGAAAGGACCTGCAAAGGTCATCATGTCCAGCTCCCCTGCAGTGAGCAGGGCTGTGATAAGGCCTACCCAGAGCCTTCTCTTCTCCAGGCTGAACAACTCCAGCTGTCTCAGCCTGTCTTCATAGGAAAGTTGCTCTGATCATCTTCAAGACCTCCTCTGGAACCGCTCCAACAGGTTCATGTCCTTATGTTGGGGGGCCCTGGGCTGGACACAGGGCTGCAGGTGGGGCGTCGTGAGAGCAGAATAGAGGAGCAGCATCACTTCCCCAGACCTGCTGGTCACGGTGCTGTTGATGCAGCCCAGGATACAATTGGCTTTCAGGACTTCAAGTGCACATTGCCAGTTCATGTCCATCTTTTCATCCACCAACACTCCCAAGTCAGTCTCTGTAGGGCTGCTCTCAGTCCCTTCATCTCCCAGGCTGTATTGATACCAGGGATTCCCTTGACCGAGGAGGTTTACATGTGCCCCCTTCTTGAGCTTGTGCAGGTCCCTCTGGATGGCATCCCATCCCTCAGGCATGCCAACTGCACCACTCAGCTTGGTGTCACCTGCAAATTTGCAGAGGGTGCACTGAATCCCACTCTCTATTTCATTGATGAAGATGTGCACACGCTCTGGGGACACTACTTCCACTGATCTCCATCTGGACATTGAGCTGGTGACCAGAAGTCTTTAAGTGTGACCTTCCAGCCAATTCCTTATTCACCAAATAGCCCACCAAATCCATCTCTCTCCAATTTAGAGACATAATATTGTGGGGAACCATGTGTTGACCATGTTACTTCTATGTGTTTACTGAGGAGGAAGCGGGACACTTTAATTCTGGCTAAGGGAACCTGAACACTGTTTCATGTGCTTAGGCTTTCTGTAGTTGCTCGAGAAAGACTGCAAGTTCCACCTACCTTGGAGTGTCTTAACTGCATTTGCTGGTATGATAATAGCATACTTACAGGTGGGATTTTGTGGATGCCTTTTTGCCCACCCACTTATGTTTCTGTCTTCTCTTAGTACAGACATCTGTTGCTGTATTTGTCTCACAGCTGTCTCCCATCATGTCTGTCAAGGTGTGATAAGTACAACAGTGGGCGTGCATCCTCACGCTTAATTTAGGTGTTGCAAACAGTGTGTGAGATGCTGTATGGCAAGAAGCTGCCCTAGGCTTTGCATTGGGCAGCAGGTTTGTTTTTTTTTTTTCCAGGAGTGAATACCACTTCTTAATGCATATGTTGTTTGCTTGTAAACTTGAAGTTGCACAGGGTGTTTGGGTTTTGTTGTTTGTAGTGTAGGTTCCTTGTTTGCAAGCCAGGTCTCGCTTCGGCTGGATTGCTCTACTGGTTATTTAGCATGTTGTGCTCTCAAGAGGAAGGTTGTGTTATCCATGTGTTTGTGCACACCATCAGCTGAGATTAATGTCACAGCAAAAAATTCCTGAAAATTTCCTGTTGTGGTGCATTGCAGTTATCTCCATTTACTCCGATGATGGTAAGATGCAGATGAAGGCTAGATTTTTTTTTATGTTTATGAGTAATGTTGCTTTCCTTAGAGGATTATTTGAGGGAGAAAGTCATTTTTTATTATATATTGCTTGCTAAACTCTGATATAGTGAATGGGACATAGCAGTGTGAGCAGTGTGTGGAGAAATGGCTACAGGTAAGTTTCTTCAGGCCTCTCTATCAGTTTCAGTTGTATAGACTAGGACTTTCGGATAGCGTATGATGTGTTTTTTCTCATTTTTAAATGTGGATGCTTGCTCAGTCATTAAACATTAGGTGGTAAACACCAACTTTTATTATTTTTTTCTTTTAACTTAGGCTAGATGGGGGAACATGGGACTATCCTCTGGCCATAGAATCTTGTTTCCAGGCTCTTCTTTTTCATTAAATCACTGCACAGTTTTGCGCAAGTGAGCAGTAAGGGCTGAATTTTCAGTCTGTAGAGTACATAGTATCTACTTTGTGTAGCTATGCAGTGTTATCCAAGGGAAGGCACCAAGTCCAATCTGAGATTTTCTGATACGAAATGGAAGAACATTAAGTGTTCTTCAGGGACCAGGAAGGGGAGTTTAGTACGTTAACATGTAGCCAAGGGTACTTGGCATTTTTTAGTGTTTTCCTTCTGGTAGCATAAGAATGTAGTTGTTCTGCCACGGTGTGTTTTTCACAGTCCCTACAAGGGAGTTTCCATGACTGGAATTTAGGTTTATAATTTTTTAATTCCCCCTCCCCCCCCCCCAATGTATCCTGGTAAATTTAGATTAAGGTCCAGTCACTGTGATTTATTATCAGAATACTAAATTGCCTGTTTCTGCAGTGATGTCTTGGGTTGTGTCTGTTTATAAGCTAACAGAAATTATCATCTAGAAATTATATATAAATATTCCTTTCTGCTCTTCTGCAGTGGCAGTTCTTGCACTCTTTCCCTTCTCCTGTCTCCTGCTTAAAGCTCACAGGTTTAATGAATGTATTCAAAGCAGAATTTTCATTTTCTTAGATTTACGTTTCTGGTTTTAACATGAATAGTTTTCCTGATTTTCTTCATTGGTCTGCGATTACCTGTACAGTGCTTAGTAGCTTCAGCTTTGTAAATGTAGGATTGTTTTGACTTTCTGTACATACAGCAAACACAATTACAAAATTACATCATTTGACTTAATAAAAACAATTATTTTTAAGTAGCTTGTACATGCACTGGAGGTGGCTGTAAACAAACAGTACAGTCTCATTTAGAGAGAGGGGAATGGATACTGTAAATCTTGCCACTGGAATTGACTTAATCTCCTAGTTAAACAGCATGAGAACTCCCAAGCTAATGCAGTAAAGGAAGAGAAGTGTTAGAAGTGAAAGAACCTTCATCTCTAATACAAGCTTCTTCAGTCTTTTGCAGGGGCTTGTTATCCCACTTTCACATCTTTAAAGTAAGGGAGAGGTATGTAAGAATATTTATATGGGGTAATTGTGGTGGATAGAAGAATACTTCTGCTGTGTTCGCATACTGTGGGAACATGGAGGCTGTGTAAATTCTCTTAAGGAGAGACAAGCAGCTTTTACCATGCCCAGATTAACTTCATTCTCAGCTCTGCATAGCTGGAGACTCCTCAGACTGTTCTGACCTTGGTATGTCTGCTGGCTGTTGCTGTAAACTTCTGTCTCTTGAGTTTCCTGCTGTTTAAAATCCATGGGTAGTTAGCTGAGGTGCTGCTGTTGCACACTGCTGGAGATCTGACCATCCTTGCTGGGCACTTGAGTTTGTCCCAGGTTTGCGTAATAGGACTTGGATGTGGTTTGCATGGATGCTTCCATCAGTAAGATTCAGAGGAATTATTTTTAAATATGGAAGCCACAAATGGCCCTGATGATAGCCTCCTTTTCCAAAAAAGGAGATAGTCTTTTCTGAAAAGTAGAGACCTATATTCCTGGTGACAAGTTGCTCAGGACCCTGTAGGACCAGATCTTTTCCTTTTTAAATAGCTCAGCTCTTTTCAGTAGGATTGCGCCCAGTTTTCATCAGTGCATGGTTACAGTCTGACCTCCTTCTCCTTTGTTTCCAGTGTGTGTGTGATTTTGGATGAATTGTCATTTTTCACACACAGCTGAAATGAATCTTCTTTTCAAATATGTTTGAGTAATCCATGGTGATTAAGCAAAATGAGTAGAAAAAAATGTGATTTTGTGATATGCCATGATTGTAATGACCCCCCCTTTGAAATAAATCAGTTGTTTGTCAGAAGACTCATGTCTGCATAAGCACAGGGCATTGCTGCAGACAGGAAGTGGCCTAGTCTGTTGACCTCGTCTCCCAGGGAAAATCAAAGCTCTTACTAAATTAAGGAAAAAAACCCCAAACAATCCAACTTGCCTTAGTGGAAGACAAAGGGAATAATATGTGTAACTTTTTTTAGTTTATGAATGTGCAATCTGATATTTAAACTGCTTTTAAAAGCTCTTTTAATGCAGCTAAAAAGAGTGAGGTCAGATGTATTTTCTTAGGGCTACATTACACTCCATAAGGGTGAACAGGAAATGGTTTAAAGGAATGCCAAGAAACTCCTATTCCCTAACCAATTCCCTTCTTTCAACCAGCTTTATTTTACATTGCATGCTTCATCTGTTGTGAGCATTTCTGGACTGAGAATAGGGGAAGGTTTCAGTGTGTTAAGTTACATCATCCAAGTTCCTTTGACTGCAATTTAAAGAAGAAAATGACTGGACTTAAAATACAACTATATACAGACCAGGTGTGGGGAAACTGAGATTTTGTTATGTACATCTCTGATCTGTTAGAAGTGGTGGGAGTGCTATCTTATTAACATTAGAAATGGTGATAGTTTAATCTCACAGGAATATTCATCATGATTTCCAATTGTTACCCCTGTTTTCAGGAATTTACAATTTAAATTTATGCAGTACAATCTCAATTTATTCACTTCATTCCATGGATTCTAATTTTTCTGTTTCTCGGTTTTTCCTCAAAGCAGCCTTTTTTTTTCTTTCCAAGTCTCCTGCTGCAAGTTGAAATAACTATAGAAAATTGAAAAAAAGAAAACAACAAACCAACCCCAAACAACTTAAATATTGCCAAAACCATGCTCTTACAAGCTTACCAAAAACAAACAAACAAACAAAAAAAACCAACAAACCCCAAACTGGGATTTCTTTGAAGTGTTTCTGTCTCCTTGTTTTGCTTGTCACCCTGAATATCCATTTAAGAAATACAAAGGAACATCTCTTAGTAGGAAAGATTAATTGGAAGTAGATATTCCAAAGAGTCATACAGGGAACAGCTTGCTTTCTGGAGGCTCAGTGACTTGTACGCAGCATGGTCTTGGACCTCCTGGTGTTCATAAGTGAGGCAAGTCCCTGTCTCTGTGGGAAAGGTTACCTGATAGAGCAAGTCGCCTCTTTCTGAAGCTCTGAGCAGATGTAACACCTGCCGTCTAGTCTAAAAGCCCATAAACCTTTTCATACCTTTTCAATGCGGCTGTTACTAGTGATGTGATGGTTGTACCTATTGACTGGTTAGTAGGGCAAATCTTGCAAGTGTTTGCTATGTTTGCCAGAGTGCTGCCACAATGAACATGTAAAGCTAAACCAGAAGTGTTCTAAATTTCTTCATAGCATGTGTGATAGTCTTGTCTCTTCATGAGTCATTTCAAACACATACACGTAAGTGTAAGTTCTAAAACTAACCTACTGCTTATCTTTAAATACCCTTAAGTAGTCACATTACACATTCTGTGCTCTTTCAAACTTGGATATCAACCCAAGACATCTAAAGTATGACAAAACTAAGTAAGTTGACTAGTAGTGTTGGTACACATTCAGGAGTTTAAACTTACTGATTTTTGGCTCCTGTCATATTCAGAAGACACAATTGTCTTCCGTAGCTTTTGAGCATAATGATTTGGCTTTCCAGGGTTCAGCAGGTCTGCTGACTGCCTAGTTTAGGTGATCTCTTACAAGTGTATTTTCAGAAGTCAGAAATGTTTGCACAACAGTAATTATTAAAGAGTGCTAGGAGTTCTGGTTATGAAATCCAACACCTATAACAATAATTAACAAATGGTTGGATGGAAGGCATATAGTATGCTAAGAATCTACAATTAGGACTGAGTGCTTGCTACATGACGTCAAAACCTTGGTTGTTAAATACTGCAATTCATTAGGCATGTGGGCAGGAGCTTACAATGAAATTAGAGGGTCTTCTCCAGTTTTTCTGAACTTGTAATTGTACACTTAATTGGATTTTTATGCAGTTAATTGTTATCAAACATGTGATTTGTTGCAGCTTTGAACTGTAAGGGGAGATTCAGAGTTATTGAACTTCTGGTGTTACATCCCTCTTTCCCCCTGCATTTCTGGTCAGTTTTCTGATTCTTCCTGGGCTGTTTTGGTAGTGGAGGATATTAAGAGAGGAGGCAGCCTACCATTTTTCTTTTTGCTTCAGGACTATGGCAAAGTTGCCTTGAGACCCTAGCTGAATCTTTAACAGTGCTTGCCTCCTGCAGAGGTGGGGAGGGCACTTCAGTCTCTCTTTGTGGGAAAAGGGTTGGGACATTTGAGATTGTCTAACACTGCTGAGCCCTGGAGAAAAGTTCTTGGTTGGAAGCAAAACAAACAAAAAACAAAACAAAGGAAAAGAAAATATGTGTATTGACATGAAGCCTGAGTTATATTTGAAATAGAAAAATAAGAGCTTGCACTGACATGAATCATCATCCATGTTCTGTTCCTTGTTTTCTCTTTAGCTGATGGTGGGTGGAGTTCTGAAGTATTTCAAGCTAAACTAACTTCAGAAGACACTAACTTGGGAGAGAGTTGCCGTTAGCCTGGGCTTCCATTGTCCTACTGCAGCTTTGAGGATGTTTTTGGCATTTCTTCATGTGGCTTTTTCACACTGCCCTTGAGACATTGTGCTTACCAATGGATCTTAGTTGTTGTTACTGCTGTAATGAAAAGCATCATTGCAAAGCTGTGTCTCCCTCCCTCTTTCCATATCCCTTTGCCATTCCCAGCAAGCTTATGGTGTATCTGTACCGCAGAAAGCTAGTATGGGGCCAGGATCTTGTAATGCTTAGTGCTGTTATTTTTATTCCCTCTTCTTGCCCTTGCAGCTTGAGAGGTTCTTCTCTTATAAAGTTTCATTTTAAAATGAAAGCCACACTTCTCTTTCACATTATACCTAAAAGAGATAGAGTGCTTGTTTGTGGAGCAGTGGGTAAACATAATTTGCACTATGCATGCTTGCTGAGCATTAATAAATTCCAATCACCCGAGCTGATGAAAGACACATTATCTGTTTCTGGCAAGAATTATGTTGCATCTAATTAGGCCCAACTTAAAACACAGCATTTCATAAGCAAAGTTAATTACAATATTCTTAGTCTTTGTTACAATAAAGCCTAATGGTGGGGAAAATCGGCAGCTGATGTTGATTTGTGTTCTCTTACTTAATGCTTAACTATGTCAGTCTTTTAGTATGTAAGCTTGCCAGACCTGCCATGCACCACAGTTGCTGGGAAGAACATAATTTCAGTTGATGGGAATGACAAGAGAGAATCTTATTTCCAGTATTGGAAAGCAGTGTAGTGTTCATGCAGTTCTGCATCTTCAGTGGCTCGATAGAGTTTTTAAGGGAGTTAACCAACTGACTTTTTATTTGCAAGATGATGGGGTGGAGCTGCTCTGGTTGGTGCTAAAAGTCCCAAACATTCTTTTTGCAGTCTTCCTATTTTATCCCCCAATTTAAATCTCCTTTCCTAATCAAAACTCTGCCTGATTTGTGTTGTAAATATTACTACATACTCTGTAAAAGTTGTAAGAAAATAGTGACCCTTTCAAGAAACATCATATGAATATTTTTCAATGTTTCTTGAGATTGGGAAGAGTCATTCTTAGATTTCTTAGGTTTCACCAGGTCCTTTGAGCAGCAGAACTAGTGAGGCCTCCTTGCATGGGTGTTTTTTGTGCTCCTTCTCCACCTTATCTCAGATCTTCCCACTCTGGCCTTCAGTGTCTGCCGTTTCTGCTCTTTCTCTGATGTATGTGTAGAGGCAACTCTCCCTCATGTCCGAAGTGCCTTCTGGGCATCAGGCAGTGTCTGCTAGGGCTGTTCCAAATTGTTAAAGCAAGTAAGTGCAGTTAGCTGTTTGGCATTTGACAGATCAAACAAAACAGCTAAGCTCATGCTGCAGCCTTTGGTGGAAGCACTGTGTTATTCTTGTCAACATAATCACTGTTTTTCATGAAACTTGCATGAGCTTATTTATCTTGGAGACTGCTTCCTAGCTTTCAGTAATCTTAGAGTAGGTGTACTGGTGTACAGTGATTGCATAAACTTCTTGTTGGGGGTGGAGTGGGGGTTGGGGAAGGAACTGACACCAAATTAAAAGCTATTTCTGAAGGAATAGTTCTGGAACAAGAACAGGACCCTCAGACCTGTATTGCTGACTTTGCTAAAACTAGCCTTGCCACAGGCTGTAGGTTTCTCTGGCACTTGGTCACGAATACCCGTAGCGCTAACAGAAAGCTACCAGCTGGGACCAGTTTTTAAAGCTGACAATTTATTTCAAGAATAGGGATGTGGTTTCTGCCTATGCTAAGTAAATGTATTAGAGGATTCAATTCAACTCTGTGAAATAGCTGGAACATTAATAGTAGTGTTGCACTGAACTTGTTTAATAAAGCTACTTTACATAGCTGTTCTGGACACTTTATTTTGGCAAGCATCTGGCTACACTTGCAATTTGAGAATAATTAAGGGTAGATTGTTTTTTATGGTGCTTTGTGCAGTGACACTTTCAACCACAACTGGAGCCCTGAAATTAGGATCACTTGAAGTCTGTGTGTATCTAACTGCACAGTTTCACATATAATAAAGAGATCTCAATCTTCTGCTACATTGCAGCCTTGTTTTTTTTCCCCTGCCTGACATTGTACATGTTTTGTTTATGTCTGCCCAAAGGGTACAGACATATTCTGTCACTGTAATTGTTTTGAAAACTGAAGTGGTACGTCTTGCATCCTATTTCTTGCTATTTTTACACTGTTGATGCGGACAACAGATGAACAGATTAGAGGGTATTTTTTCATGATCATAATCATGCGTCATTTTATGGTGTAAATTTTTCTGCTTCACCTTTCAGAGATGGTGATTATTGACTTATGTCTGAAGACCCAAGTATCTCACATTATGCATTGATCTGGATGGCTTTCAGGAATGTTGCCTGCCTGGTACCTAGTCTGTCCAGGCTGCTGCCTCCTTCAGCCTGTCAGAGCAGCAGAGGTTTTAGGGGGAAAAAAAATGTGCTGAGGTGCCTTGTTTCAGGAGACTTTGCCTTAAACTAGGCAATTACATGCAAACCTGCATTTTTGTATAGGAGATACGTACAGCCTTCTTGCTAGGTTCCTTAAGAGCTTCTTACAAGACGCTGTTACCTGAACAAGTGAACGGTCAAGATGTGGTGCTCTATTAGCAAGTCTATCAGAATGATTTCTGCATCTTAGACAAGTGAGGGATGGTCAAATCTGCAACATGAGTTTGCTCTTTTGTGAGAATGAAGTCTTTGTGGTCTTGCTTCCCGTCCCTTGGCATCCTATCCATCTTCTGAGAAGACTAGCAAGCAAGATGCTCCACTGCATGGTACTGACATTGATATTGTACAGATGTAGTGGCTTTCATAATCTTTCCTCTTAAGCACACACATGATTCAATTTTGCACAATTAAGTGCAAAAAATCTAGTGTAGATGAACCAAAACAGTTGTGGGACTAACTGCAGAAAGGTTCTGCCCTTTCTTTGTAGGGAGGCAGTGGGACTTGCAGCAAAATGCATCAAA
Source organism: Neopsephotus bourkii (assembly GCF_033783945.1). Lineage (NCBI taxonomy): Eukaryota > Metazoa > Chordata > Aves > Psittaciformes > Psittacidae > Neopsephotus > Neopsephotus bourkii. The sequence goes on along the minus strand of NW_026900840.1, from coordinate 81,507 downwards.
CCACAATCTGCATGGCTCTGAGGAATAGAATACATAGTTGTGATACCATCTCATTTGAGCTATACTGTTTCTACTTGTGGTGTTTCAATAGTGCAGTTGTTTTGTGAGCCTGGGATGCTCTCTGGAATGATACAGAGCATGTGACTGCCCACTGAGTCATCTGTACAGTATAAAGGCGGGAGCAGGAAAGTACATTCTAACGCAAATCTTAAAAACTTGCATTCAGTGGTAAAAACAGGACTTTGCAATGCTGCCGTTTGTAAAACACAAGCAGTCACTGACCTCTTAGTTAGAATGCCTAATGCAGGATGCTATAAAAACTTTATGGTACACAGGGTTTTTTTTCTTCATTACTGGAAGTTGGATTTGCAAGGAAAAGCTCTGGTTCCCATTTTCATCTGAAATATGAACTCTGCTTTACATTCCTGACCCGTAACAGAGCTATTCCAAAGACATGCTTTTTCTCCACCAAAGCAGTATGTGTTGAATTATAATGGCCCATCCTGCAATGCAGACATTTTAATTTTCAACAGGCATGGATGTCTGCAAGGGGGTGAAAGTTCAGGGTGAGGGGGAAGGCTAACTCAGAAAATGTGAACAGAAACATGCTCCTTTCCCAACCCTCTGATCTCTAAAGCAGTCTCACTAAAAAAGAAGAAAAAAGAAAAAACATTAAACCAGAAAGAATTTTAAAATGATTTTTATCTTGAGAAGAACTTGATGCCTGTCTGAGGTTTTGGAATGCGAGCAATGAATTAAAAGCCATCTTATGTTTGTGTACAACTTCACAGTATTTAGATGGTGGGGGAAAAAGAAACCTTTGTTTGAAGGCTAAAAATAGATCTGTAATTATGTATAATAGGCAAAGATAACTGGCTGTCTTGCTTAGCTGCTTAGCCTTGACGTTTTGGCCTAGAGTAACGGGAGCCTTCTGCAATCAGTGCTTTCCATTGAAAACACTGAAATTCTTCACGCCTTGTAAAGCATGTTGTCTGCAAGTTGTGTGCATGTTGTTGAGCTGTTTAATTTCGGCTCCTGCTGTATCTGTTGCTCACTACTCATCTGGCTCCATTCCAAGAAGATGCTGAGTTGTTTGCCAAATGGAGTATGAAGTTCTTGCTGGTGCAGTCTGGTTGCAGCTTTCTGTAGCTTAGGGATTGGGCAGCCTAAGAGGTAGCTGCTGTAGTAATAAAGGTACAAATGTACTTCTGAAAAACACTTGAGATTTGAGGGGGAAGTTGTGTGTGAGTAGCTGAAAAGCTTAGATTGTGGTGGTGGATTGACTGTGGATTGACTAGAAACATCTACTTGGCTTCCTCAAAGAAGAGGAGCATCAATTTTTTTGCAAAAGCATATCCACCTTGATACATATCTTACTAGAATAATGCTATGTGTCTTTAGAACAGTAGACATGGCATGTATTACTTCCTGTACACCCTTAGGCAGTCTTATAAAGCAGGCAGGCGTTATGTATACTAACATAATAGGGGACAGATCTCGGTTGAAAGGATCTGTAAGTTCCTGCTTGACAGCAGGACTTAGAGGAAGGCTGTGGAGCTCTTATTTTGTATTTTAATACTTATTTTGTATTTTAATTGGTATTAGTGCTTGTTCAAAAAGAATGCTGAAAAGAGAGGAATTTGTAAAATCAGTGCAATAAATGCTAATCAAATGATGCTTTCTGTGTCCCTAAACAGCCTGTGGCTTCTGTTGACCTTGTTACTCTGGTTTATTGATTATCCCTGAAACATACAGGGATGCATGTACCTTAGTATTGTGTGAAATTTGTGCTCAGTCTCCCTGTAGCAGTTTCAAAATCCATATGTGGAAGTGTGTGCTTTATCTTTTTTCTGTTTAATTGAGCAGTTATAAATTTTCCCCTACTCTTGTCTGTGCTCATAGAGTGACTGCGAGTGAATGTTTTGGGAAAAAGAAAAATCTTTCTACCTTTTTGAAGACTACCTGTGGCTGATCCAGCTGTATGGAATACATTTAAATACAGACAATATAGCTAAGTCTAGTTAGTGTGGAACAGGTTGCCATGATAACATGCTCCATCCTCCCACATAAGTAGTTAAGGGAACTGGAATGCTTTAACCATGCAAATCAGATATAATTATACTCTTTGAATGGATTCTTTGGCTTTTTTTGCTGTTGGTGCAAGAAACACCCATTTGTGCTGTCTGCAGAAATGGAACAAAAGTATTCTTCGGTACTGTGCATCATCACAGATTTGTTGAGCTCCTTTTTCATAGATCTTTGCAGTTCTCATGTGACTGTTTATTTGCGGGGCTCCACAGTGTATTTTCCAGGTACAAATGATTGCAGGCTCAGTTTAGAAGGAGCAATTTCAAGATGAGTCTGCAGCTCTACTTTTTAAAAATAAACATGAGTATTTGTTGCAGCACACATCACTAAATACCAGCTCTTTCTCTGTCTCAGATACTGTATTAAAGCAATTAAATAATTGGTATATTTTCTACATTTGGTACAGAGAAAGCCTATTTGGATCAGTGTCTTCAGTAGGATACATACTTGTTAGCTGTATAAACCCTAACAAAAGCAAGCAAACAGGATAAAGGCCATTGTGTGTAGCAGGTTCCTGTTGCACCATGGTGTTAATATGCCCAAATACACTAGGATCTGGACACAATTATTTTCTCCATTGTGTTGAAATTCTAGCTATGATGGGAGGGTAGTTTAAGTGCTAACTACTTTGATGGTTGTTTTTTTGTGTCCTTGTGCTCTGCTCAAGCCCCTAGAAATTGACTGACTGTATCCAACGGAGATGTATTTTACCAAAATGTATCTTGTGAATTCTGATAGAGCTGTCTGGGAGTGATCTCCAAGGGAACCAGGCTTTTCCTGGCACAATTCTATAGCTCTGTCTAAAGTAAGTGCTGCTGATATCTGCCTTTGTGCAGTAAAAAAAATGCATCATTTTTCATTAGACAGGAGTAATTAGCTCTCTGCTTACAGACCAGTGTTGTATTTAGAGATCATCTATGTGGGACAGGCTCTGCCACCTTTCTGAAAGACTTCAGCATTAAGTCCCAAGTTTTCAGGGTTGAAAGAGACCATGTGTTGAAGCATGCTAAACTTCTGAGGTTGAGAATAAATCTTTCTGTACTCATTTTGCCACCGATTTCTCCTTCAGCCAACTAAAAAACAGTATTGATTTACTCTCGTGAGAGGTGCACATGCAGCCAGTGACATATGTAGTGAAACCTAAAGCCTTTAATGTTTGTTTTTGTTTTGTTTTTTCTTTTTTTTTTTTTTAATCAGTCTAAATAAATACTTCTTAAACATAGTAACTTTTGATGGCTTAAAAATAATTAAAATTATTCATGACAGTACCTGATTTTTCTAGGTCTACTTACATACATGGATATTTTTCTTGCCCTTTTATTGCGTTTGCCATCTCATGCAAACAACATACAGATCATAAACAATATAGTATGTTATTTTGGACTTTACGTTGAAATTCTCTCATGTCTGTTTGCAGAATATGTCTTTTAAAGCAGCAGTGGCATGACTGGCTATAGCGCTTGCAGTAACTCAGAGAATGCATAGTGTGTCAGGATGTATGGAGTGTGTTGATAAAGCTCAGTTAGACTGGCTGTCATCCACTTTCCACTTCACTTTTCCTGTTTGACATTAAATGTTTGGAGAACTTTCTGCATAGGCATAGAAATAAAAGCATGACGCATTCTAAATAAAACAAAGCTAAGGAAGTGGCTGGCTACCCATGAAGCTCAATATTTATCTAAAATTTTGATTTCCAACTAATGCAGTATTCCAAAAATGTCTTTTATTTGCCAAAATATTTGTTGTCTTCATTAAAAATCACGCAACACAACAAAGAAAACCCCAGAAACGCCCACTAAAACAAAACAAAATCGCAAATAAAAACTGCAGTGGTGGAATTCTCCTTTTCCTCATTACCTGATGATGATTCTTTGCTGTAATTTCCAGTGTGAAAAGCTAGTGCATAAAAGCCTCCCAGCTCATTCTTTCATGCCATGGAGGCTGCGGATAACCTTCCAGTAATCGTGATACAACCTTCCAGTAATCATAAAGATGTATTGTGCCATTAGCAGTATTGGTGCTAAAGTGAAGTGGCATTAGAGGTGGCAAGCCTGTAGAACAGCCCAGTTTTCCAACAGGGAGCGCAGTAAAACCAGTTCAGTGGCTGGGTAGCCATTCACCAAGCAGCCTGAGGGAACGTGTTGTGTCAGGGACTTGAGTACAAAGCCTTGGACAGCTGCAGCCCAGAGGTTTAATTTGTAGTGGTGGTGCAGCGTGAGTGCCAAAACTTTCCTCACTCCTAAGGAAACACTTTCCAGTGAATAATCATTCAGCCTCGTAGTGTTCTTTGGAGATGCTGAAGAGCATTTTGTTGTTTTTTTCCTTCAAGTGGATAGCAGGGTTATGTGGTGAGGTTACGAAGTACTTGTCTGTTCACACTTCACTGTAATTTCTGTAGTCACTACAGTAATATTTTTGCTAATAGCAGTATCTTCACTGTAACCTTTCCTGGAAAAGTAACAAGAGGCTGATTTCATTTTGTTAGATTTGTCAGTATTTTCCCATTCAAACAGCATACCAGGCCAAAAAAATCTTTAAAATTTGGTTTCTTAGGGGTGTTGTGAAATACTGTGTCAACTTTTCCCAGTAGAAGTCCTTGATTTTTTTCTTTTCAGGGTGGTGAATTTTTTTAGAAGGATAAACTAAAACTGATATGTGATATTTGATACTTTGACAGTTTTTTTTTTTTTTTTTTTTAGCATGCAGGACAAATTCTTGAGAGCTTCCTTTTCAAATCATTATTTAGGTACATAAACAAGATGTTTAATATACAAAATGGCTGCTTCAACAAATAGTTCACTATTTCTACAGTAGGATGTGCATGGCATAAAATATACTTAATGTAATAGATGGTGGTCCTCTAAAGTTCTAGCCTTTTATAGAGAAGGATCCAAATTTATAGTAAAGTCCTCAGCCTCTGTCAGAATGACTGTTTTATCCATCCTTAGGTTTTTATGCAAACCCTTACTTAAAGTGTGGCTGTAGCCTGTCCTCAGTTCAGGCTTCAACCCTTCACTCAAGTTGTCATTAAAAGCTCTTACAAGATTATAGGAATTGATGGCTGTGGTATGAGGAGACCATACAGTCAAAAGTATTGCAGCTTTCTGTGTGAGTGGTTAGGGCAGCATAGCAAAATCTGGTGGTTTTAAACCAGGCATCCAGAAAATGTTGGGGTGGTGACATAGCTCTTGCCTGTTGAATTCAGGATTACTCCCTTGCTTTTCTTAATTGTCTCTGAATACTTGAGAAGGAGCCAAGAAATTGCTAGGGAGCTATAGCATAAAGGTTGCTTGAGCGCAAGGGTTCATTTATTGGGAGGTGAAGCACAGATGAGGAGTAGCAATGCTGTTTTTTTTCTTTGTACTTTCCATCTCCCTGCTAAAGAAAAATTGTGTCATGTGTGGTTACCTGGTTCTTTAGCACAGTGTTTCTAACATGACCTATCCTATTGCCCATCAGGCTGTATGAATACTGGTCTTCCGCTGATTTTTGCTCTGCTGAACAGGAGGGGGAATAGGAACTGTGGTGCAAAAAGCAGTGGGGCCAAACAGGTTTCTGTTAAGAACAGAACAGTCAGATTGAAGGTCCTTAGTCTTTTGGTTCAGTAGTATCTGTCAGTGTGTATGTAGGGAAGGGAAAGCACTGAGCAAGTGTGTGTGATGCTTCTCCATAATACTTTCCTAGCTGCTAACTATTTTCAGCTCTAGAAGTTTTTGAACATGGAAATTAATTTCTTGTGGTTTGAATGAATATCTCTTCCAAATCTGAAGTGAATCTTTCTACCTAATAAGTGATCAGGCCCTCCTTGAATCCACCTATTGCTTCTGCAGCATCCTTTGAAAGGAATTCCACAAGTCTACCATCAACTTTATTTTGTTTGGTTTTGACCTTGTTCCACTTCCATGTGGTGGTCCTTCACTGTGCTGGAAACATGATGCTGAACAGTTGATCCCCATCCAACTCCCCCATTTTGTTGTTTTTTGCCAACTTTGTATCCCCCTTAACTTGCTGCTTTTTTTGAGTCTGAGGCACTCTAGTCTGTTCCTTCATACAAACGCTGTTTTGGATCATCTTGGAGCCATCTTTGGAGAAGGCTGAGGTTCTCAATTACTTCTTTGCCTCGGTCTTCACTGGCAAAGGCTCTGACCACACCACCCGAGCCTTGCAAGGCAGACTCAGGAACTGTGAGAATGAAGACCCTAGGCCCACTGTAGGAGAGGATCTGGTTCAGGACCATCTTAAGAACCTGAACATACACAAGTCCATGGGACCTGATGAAATCCATCAGCGGGCCCTGAAGGAGCTGGCGAATGAAGTTGCTAAGCCGCTGGCCATCATATTTGAAAAATCATGGCAGTCAGGTGAAGCTCGCGATGACTGGAAAAATGGAAATATAACCTCCATTTTCAAGAAGGGGAAAATGGATGACCCAGGGAATTACAGACCAGTCAGTCTCACCTCTGTGCCTGGCAAAATCTTGGAGCAGATTCTCCTGGAAGGCACGCTAAGGCACATGAAAAACAACAAGGTGCTTGGTGACAGCCAGCATGGCTTCACTAAGGGGAAATCCTGCCTGACCAATTTGGTGGCCTTCTATAATGGGGCTACAGAACTGATGGACAGTGGTAAAGCAGTTGATGTCATCTACCTGGACTTGTGCAGAGCGTTCCACACTGTCCCACATGACATCTTTGTCTCTAAATTGGAGAGACATCAGTTTGCTAGGTGGACCGCTCAGTGGATAAAGAGCTAGCTGGATGGCCGCACACAAAGAATTGTGGTCAATGGCTCAATGTCTGGCTGGAGACCAGTAACGAGTGGTGTCGCTCAGGGTTTGGGGTTTTCCAACATGATTGGTCTTGTTCAACATCTTTGTCGCTGACATAGACAGTGGGATTGAGTGCACCCTCAGCAAGTTTGCTGATGACACCAAGCTGTGTGGTTCGGTTGATACACTGGAGGGAAGGAATGCCATCCAGAGGGACCTTGACACATTTGTGAGGTGGGCCAATGCCAGCCTTATGAAGTTTAACCATGCCAAGTGCAAGGTCCTACATGTGGGTTGGGCAGAGAAGAGATTCGGAGCAGCTCTGTGGAGAAGGCCTTGAGGGTGTTGGTCAATGAGCAACTGAACATGAGCCGGCTTCAGTGTGCACTCGCAGCTCAGAAAGCCAACCATATCCTGGGCTGCATCAAAAGGAGCATGACCAGCAGGTCGAAGGAGGTGATCCTGCCCCTCTACTCTGTTCTTGTGAGACCTCACTTGGAGTACTGTGTGCAGTTGTGGTGTCCTCAGCATAAAAAAGACATGGAACTGTTGGAACAAGTCCAGAGGAGGCCACAAGGATGGTCAGGGGACTGGAGCATCTCCCTTATGAGGACAGGCTGAGAAAGTTGGGGCTGTTCAGCCTGGAGAAGAGAAGGCTGCATGGAGACCTCAGAGCAGCCTTCCAGTATCTGAAGGGGGCTATAGGGATGCTGGGAACGGACTCTTCATTAGGGACTGTAGTGATAGGACAAGGGGTAATGGGTTAAAACTTAAACAGAGGACGTTTAGATTGGATATAAGAAGGAAGTTCTTTACTGTAGGGGTGGTGAGGCACTGGAATGGGTTTCCCAGGGAAGTTGTGAATGCTCCATCCCTGGCAGTGTTCAAGGCCAGGTTGGACAGAGCCTTGGGTGAGATGGTTTAGTGTGAGGTGTCCCTGCCCATGGCAGGGGGGGTTGGAACTAGGTGATCTTAAGGTCCTTTCCAACCCTAACTATTCTGTGATTCTATGCACTCCTGAAATTTTTCCAGCCGTAATGCCATTTTGGAGAATGCAGCATTGAATGAACGGCTTGAATGTACATTTGATGTACGCTCCGTAGTTACTCTGTTTTCTTCTTTATATCTTACTTGGTGATTCCTAAATCTTCAGTTTCATATGGATTGGGCTGGGTGTCAGGAAACATGGATACTTTTCTTTGCTCACCCTTGTAGTCCCTTGGCTTCTTGGTTTCTGCTGCTTCTCTAGATTTTCATGTTGATGTGGTTAAGTGTGCTTACTGGTATGGAAAAGGATACTCAGTGTGTGCTCTTTAAGTGACTGCCAGGACCCTGTCTCTGTTGCAAGCAAGGTATTATTACATAGGGGGGAATTGTATAATGGTGATGTTAGGAAAGCTGTGGACTATTTAAATTTCAGTCAGTCCCTAGTAATTTTCCCTTGCTAGCTTTGTCACTGTGAGAAATGAAACTATTACTGCTTCTCATTTTTCCTTACTTTTCATGCTAGAATGAGTGTATTTTTCTGGTAGAAACTGTCTTGAGTTGTGGTTGGATTTAAGCTACCTATAATAAATAGTGGATTTTTTTTTAATAGGACTGTTAGACATTGCATGCTTAGTTAAGGCATCTGTGCATAGCTTCTTAAATGGTGCCTTTAATATAATGATGGCAAGAGTGATAACAGTGTGCTGATGGTTACCATTAATTCCAAGTGATTTTGTGAAATATTTTAATAACTGAGGTATTGATGACTTCTAGTGTACATTTTTGGGTAATCAAGGAAGAGTACTTTACCTGTTATTGGTGATAGCTCCAGTTTCCTTCTTAGAACTCTTTTTTTGTTCAACCTTTACATAATGCAAAAACTTTTGCCACTTACTGTATGTATATCCTTAATTGATGTGTAGCCTCCCTCAATATTTTTAAAAGGGAACCTCTTTGAATTTCTAATAGTCCTTTAAACTTCTTTTCTATCATTTGCATGTTTTTAAGTGTGAAACAGTAATAAACCACAAGTTACTTTCGAAGTTTATAATGGCAAACTATTGCTGCAGAAAGGTGTAACAAGCAAGTAGTTCATTATACCTATTTAGCTGAGCAGTGTTTGTAACAGTAATGGTTGCTGCATTCATGAAGATTGTAAGATCAATACACGTTTATTTTTCAAAAGGAAGTTTAAGAATATTGAACTTGGAGACCTCTAAAAACCTCTGCTTATTTGTGTGATACCTTTTTAGCATAGCTAGCCAGATGGATTCAGGGAATGCTTGTGCATGTCGCATATGTCTAACGCCTTTCCTTCTCCTGGGACCGAACTGCATTACATCATATTTTATGATTACAAGACAGAATTTTAGTGGAACTTGGCCATATGGTTGAGTCATTTGTTCTCTTCAGTTTTGGAAGGATTACACTAGCATCTTCAAAAGACTGTTAAATTTAGCGGGGCTTTTTAACCCCTAAAATTTGAAACCTTCTGCTGTCTCTGGCAATGAAAATTGCCTCATCTTCATATTATTTAGTTAGTTATTATTATTTATATAACCTTTTACAGTTATTAACTGAATCTGTTAAAGATGCTATTACAGGATAAAAAAAATAATAAAAAGATGCTTGTATGCTATTTTGGGTTTCCTATCTCATGAGATGGAAGGGAACCCCAAAGTTGTGACGTGGATTCCTAGAAGAAACAAAAAAATCCAAGAAACACACGTTATCTACGTTTTTGTCATGAGTCACAAAGCTCTTGGGTATTTTCTTCCTTGAAGAACTTAAAACCTGTTAGAAATCCCTGTTCTCCTGCCCTCACTCCACAATTTCACATAAATTATTGAAAAGCGTGTTTTGAAAAGGATAAGAATTGACTGTCCATTTGCTTCTGGGAACAGTCTGAATTGACCAGTTATTTATTCATAGTTACTGCATTAGGTGCAGTCCAAGAATACAGTATAGCCTTAGTGTACAGCCTCAATTTCTGAAATCTATATAAACATATGTAATAGGGAACGTGACTAGGGATATTTGTCAGGTTGCTGTGCTTGTAAGGATCAAAGGGGTAGGGTGTCTTTAGGGAAGCATTTTATAAGACTTCTATTATTATTAGGCTTTTCTCTCTCATGTCAGCCACCCCATGGACCCTGACAAAGAGGTTATGGGTGTAACAGGGATGATTTGATGGTGGGAAATGGGCTGATAGCACAGCAGGCCCACTTACTTTACATGGGATTATGTGCTCTGTCTCCAAAGAGACCAGGCACTGTACTGTCCTTCAGGATTTTATGCTTTGTGCATCTTTTCATTGTAGATTTTTAATTCACAGTGGCTTTGTATTTGGGAGGTGAAAATTTCTAGGTTGTTGAGCTGCTGAACATATTATAGAAAATGTGCATGGATCTTGTGAAGAAATTAGAATATAAACTAAGCAACCCAAGTAGGGTTTCTGGATGTAGCAGCAACAGTATTCCTCACAGAGGGGGATCAAGACTATGACACACAAAGCATTGGCAGCACTTATCTGTAATGAGGAGAGTAACTTAATGACTGTGGCATGCAAATATAATCCAGCCTAGAAGTAATTAATAAGAGCCAAGTGAATCCTTAATTAAACAAAAAAAAAAAAAAGAAAAAGATAAGTCTGTGTGTGACTTCTGTCATATTGAGTGAATAATCCTGGCATGTTTGGTGAGGTTCAGGGCATCCAAATCAGCAAGAGCACTATTGGAATAGCACTTAATGCTCTAGTAAATTGCACATGGATAAGAATATTCAGATGAGAATGGGAGGTTTATTTATGCGTAGACTGGTCCATTAATACTAGACTGCGGTGGTTCTGCCAGGCAGCAGATAGCTCAGTCACTGAACAGGCAAGAGCTAAGCCCCAGCAGTAGCTTGGGGCAGCCCAAACTGGGTTTCCACCACTGCTTGGAAGATGGTGTGGCAGCTCTGGCTCTCGCCAGGTGGAAGGTGAGGCCATCCATGCCTATTCAACAGGAAATCTGCATAAGAGCTGTGCATGTTATTATGTATCACTGTAAAGAAATTGGGGCTCCTTCTGCAAGTGAGGCCCAAGGGAAGGAATCAGAGTGACTGCCTGCTTGCTCTTTGTCTCCTTTTACTTGAGGCCTGTCACGTGTGTGCAGTTGAATGTTCCACATAGAGAATGATGCATAAAAAACTTGTCTGATTCTTGGTGCATGTGATGTGGAGGATAAACAGTGTGGGAAGATGTGGTGTGTGAAATCTCACATGCTTCTCTGGCTGCTAAAGTGGATTCTATTTTCATGCAAAACAATTGCTTGCTTTCCCAATTTTTTAAATCCAAATGGGAATCTATTTTAGGCATAACTTTCCTGTGAGTCTTGGATTATCCCTTATTGCACCTGTGGAAGTAAAAGCAGCTAAGCTTAGTTTCCTGCTTAAATATTTGATTTTGGAGATTGACAAATATTAGATCTAGAGGTCAATCCACAGCACAAACATCTATCAGTGGCCTCATGAAGATCAGACAGTGAAACTTTTTTGCCTTCTTTTGTAGTTATGAAGTACTTTTGGAGATTGAGTAGAGCCCTTGAATACTCCAAACAAAATAATTTCTTGGAACAGGGATTTCTCTCTCTGTATGCACTGTGTTTTGTTTGGCTTTGTCATGGGTTTCGGAATAGAAGGCTATAACCTTGTAACAGTGGATATGTCCTTTACAAGAATGACAAATTCAACTATAAATAGACTGTTTTTCTACTCTGAATAGTTTAGAGATTGATACATGTTTTGTTATGAATTTTGAAATTGTATTGCTTCCTACAATGACATTCTAGTAGATATAAAAAAAGAATGTGAAGTGGTTCTAAAAACAACCATCTAAGATATTTTCTGGTGCTTGTGGAGAATATTAAGATGATGGAGGTTTGTCAAGTAAATACTTCAGTCTTCCTGGTAGAGAAAAAAAAAAGGAAACCACTTTAATTGTGAACTGTGCTACCATGTAGACAGTTGTAATATAAAAATAAAGTGCCATGGTGGCTTGTACCTTATGAACACATCTTACAGTGTAGTAATACTGATCAGTTAATGTAATTTTGGATAGTGCACAATCCTGCTTGGTGTTGAATTCTTTTTTTCTTGTTTGCAGACTTCCTGATTTGCCTTGGTAACTCTATTCCCCTTTGCAGAATAACGGGCAGCAGCTCTAAATTTAGTGAAAGCCAGTTTATTATGCAGGAGTGGCAAGATAAGCAATGTTTGGAGAGGTTTAGCAGGAGACAGGGGGAAAGATGGCGCCATAGGACTAAAGTGCCAGTCCTAGCAAGTGGGGCAATGTTGCGGCTGAGTGGGTTCCAGCACAGTGATTGTCCGTTTGCCTATCTGAAAGCAAGAAGACCTGGCAAGTACCTAAGTTCTCTGACTAAATTTACTGGGCAACAGAAACTGGACGGTGTTACCAAAACTTTAGGTAGACGTACTCAGATTAGATAGTCATACCGAGAAATAAGTGGTACTGAGTTTAAAAGCAAAGTTGAAAGCAAGCAGGCAGTTCCTGTTACTGTCTCAAACCAGAAAATTCTGATGTATGTATGCCTTGGTTATTGGGCACACTCTGATCTTTGCAAACATTGTATCTAACACAGTAGTGAGGAATGCAAGATAGTCAACACAATAGCTGAATAAACAAACTGTTTGCATAGTTGGCATTGTCCCTGTATCTTACAGCCTGCTTACCACTGAAACACATTTAGCACGTGAGAGGTGATACTAGATTGTCCAGCCAATTTCACTTTAAATCTCATAATTTCTTTTTCTCAACTGATTGTGAAGCAGTTTTGCAACAAAAATCCTGAAAACTTGAAAGACCTTATGTGAGTTGCTATTTGACCTTGATACATACCTAAAATCTGATGTTTCTGTAGTTTTTTAGTCTTAAACTTTATTAGAAAACAGTCTTTTCCATGCATCTCATGCTGATTGTAAGTTTCTTGTTTACATATTTTTATTAAGTGTAAAGGAAACCTGAGGATTCTTGGTGGTCATTGGATAACCACTAGAGAAATGTGTGGGGTTTTTTAAGTCTGTGTTTTGACACCCCATGGATTTTTTTGAAGGAAAAAACTGCCATGTGTCCAGCAATAAAGAGTAGTTCTGTAAGGTGTATTTTAGTTTTAGTAACGTTTACTGAGTAATTTCAGGATTTGTAGAGCTGTCATCTGAGTTAGTTCTAGCTCAGATCTTAAGAACTATGTGAAAAGGCAGAACAATGAGAGATGGTAGCTTCAGAGAAGATTGATATAGATCTTTTATTTTTAAAAAGTCCCTTGTGTTTTTAACCTGTGTTAGAATAAACATTGCTTCATTTGTACAAATACACACAGTTAATTCTTCACTTTACTTTCTTCTGTCTTACTGCGAATGATGAATTGCATGTGGTGTTGTTACTGTTATACCCTTTGCTATCTCAAAGTAGAGATAAATCTCCAGTTGCTGTATTGGTGATGAGTGAGGTGACAACAAATGGGCAGTAGCTGAACTTACTGTCAGTGACCTGGGGGTATGTTGCTAATGATTTAGATCTAGTTTTTCTTATTTTATCCTAATGCCTTGAATGTTGTGCTTTGCTCATCACTTCCTTTGTCTCCACTGGAATGAAACTGGTTACATGAAAACACCAGTAACTGCTTAAAGAAATTATAAATCTTAATGTACATAGATGTGATGTTAACATGAAATCTTACTGTTCCTCAAATGCAAAGATTGATTATTTTTTTTTTAAAGTCTGAAAGTAGTAGCTGGAAGAAAAATACATTGTGGTCTTTACTAGTGAAATGATCAGCATATATGAGCTGTGGGTATCTCAGCCTACACAGAACTCTACTACATGCCTCTAAGCTCACTAGATGTGGGTTAACTGTATTCCTTGGTCTGAGTGGACTCTGTCATGCTCTCCCTTGAAGACTTCTGGACTCAGACTCTCTTACTCTTACAGCTGAGATACAAAGAGACTGCTTATGTATGCTTTATTAACTATGCAGATTCCGTGTACTGGGCTGTGATTACTGTGCCTTTAAATTCAGTGAAATTGTGAAACCAAACACAGGTTTGTAAAACAAGCAAAACAACAACAATCGAAGGAGGGGGGGAGGGAAAGGCAAAACAAAACCAAAACAAACAAGAAACTATCAGCAAAACAGCAAACTTAATTGCATTTCTTCCCATTCTTCTTTTAATTTCTCTCTCAAGTGTTCTTGGAGCACAGCTCACAAGCTGCAGATTCCAGTCATTATTTAAGCAAAAACTGTACTAACTTTTTCCTACATCTCCTCTCCCCACCCCCTCAAACCTGCAGTCTCCAATGACCATTTCAGTCAGGTCATCTTTCCCCTTCTCTACTGGTGAAAGACCCTTTCATATCACAGCTTGTGGTCCCCTTTTGCCAGGAAAATTTCCAAGCAGCCTCACTGGCTGACCGAAGTGCCCTGCTGAGTGACTTGCTGTTCAGTTGTATTATTCTGGGGTTCAGCATGAAAAAACGGCTTGCTTGGATAATAATCACTTCTTTATCTACAGGGGCTACCCAATGAATGGATAATTATCAAGGTTTACTGACAAGCTACCGTTAGTCTTTTGTTTGCAGTCCTTGTTCATTCACTCCAACTCTTCCTGCCTTCCCCATGGTGCTTTTAACCTCCGGTTCAAACGGAATTCATGGTCTGACAGAAATACAGTCAGCAGTGTCAAACAAACTTTGTGTGTTTTGTGTGGACAGTTACCCCAGCTGTGCACAGGAGCTCAAGAAGCAGAAGGACAATGCATTAACACTTGTGGTTGTAAGATGGTCACATTACTTGCATTACTGCTGCTGTTTCAACCTTTATAGAAATTTGTATGTAAGCTCTGTAAGTTGCAAATGTTTTGTCTTCTTATAGAATTAATATTATTAGCTGTTGGTCACCTAAAACAGGGAACATGGATGGTCAAGTGAAGCTGGAAAAGGCTATTTCTGTTGTAGCAATTAGCAACATGTAGATGATATCACTATGAATTTGAAAACCATTGTCACGCTTTGTTTTTGACAACTTAATTAGAGGTCAAGACCTCACTTGTGGTGAAGTTAATGAACATAGCATCTTTTGGCATGGCCTTCAGAGTGCTGCCCGGTGGAGTGCAGTACAAGAGAGGTCAGCTTACAATGCCACTGATGCTATGTTTCTGCCATGGGCAGACTGAAATGTACAGGAAAGAGCTGGAGCTACACTAGCTGAGAGGGACCTGGGGGACATCAGCATCTGCTGACCTCTGAATGTCCTGGGAGCTACTGCCACAGGTTTGGATAAGATGTTGCTAATAAGCTCAACACCCTGCTCTCTCTCTGCAAGGGAGATTTCTATTCCAACCAGAGAGGCTTGCTACTGGCAAATACAATGTCTAAATTGGGGATGGAGGTCAGGGAAAGGTGTAGCCTACTTACCCACATACCGCTGACCCTAGGTTATAACTTCTTCAGACGAACCATTCTTTTGAGAAAAGCCATCATCTTTTGTTTTCACTTTGAGGGATGTTTTGTCTAGTCCATGCATTATCTACAATGGGATTGTTCTTGTATTTAAGACTCTCTTGGGAAGTCCAGCACATGCGGAGTTTCATGGTTGACCTTGTGATGCAGTGGTGTTCAGTGGCTTTGCCATGTGATTGTTTGTGACGCCAGGCTTTAAGTATTTCTTTCCTTTTCAGACAGCAAATTGCTGAGTTTGAAATTACCAGGAATTTGCTACTTAGCTTCCCTGCAGTTCTGATTTCAGGGCAGATAACTGTCTCCAGTAGGTTTGCAACAATGCAAGGTCACTTAAATCATCTCCTGTAGGCTGCATGCCAAAGATAAAGAAACAAAGTTGTTGTCCAGTTCATGTTTGCTTAGGTCTTTGCACATGGAAAACACTGTGTACAAGTGCTAAGTAGAGCTACCAGCTCTCCTAATATGTTGTTATTTCTTGCATGACATTTATCAATAATCTCAAAGGCGCCTGAGGCTTAATATCCTGATGTGATGGTGTTGGAAAAGGAATGGGTACCTTTTATATATTTTTTAATTATTGAGTTTCTGTTCTAGAAAGGAAAATTTTCACTTTGTGATAAAGCGATATGTAAAATGAGTACTGCAAGCTTTAATTACTAAAAGAAGTAGGCTTTGATATGAAGGTTTCTCTTTGGACTCAAAACAGCCTGTCAGTTCCTCAACACGCTGTGTGTGATCCCAGTAATGGAGGACTTCTACTGGAAAGTTTCATCCCTAAGAATAGGGTAACTATTCTGTTAGTATCTTGCAACCATAGAATTATCTCTGGGTTTGCAGAGGAAATAACCTGTGCATAGACAGAGGAACCTTAGAGGAGACAGATGGTTGACAACTATCAGTTCAACTACTGTTGTTAACTGCTGCTGAACTGTGCGTCTGTGGTGGATGGAGCTGCAGTTTTGAGAGTTCAGCCTATCTTCACAGTGACCACTGAAGGTGGTGTGAGCAGTCTGCATTGGGCTTGAGTATCGTGCCCTTTTTAATCACTAATCATAAACTGATGATGTTAACTCAAGCCCATCACTTCTCTGCTGCCCTCTGCCTTACTCCATTAACCTTCAGTCCAGTGCATTGTGCAGGAGTGGCTTTCCACCTTAAGCATGACGAGCTCTTTCCTGCCAACTTTTTTCTCAGGTTCCTAGATGTTTAAATATGGAAAACACTTAACTGTTAGCAGAGAGATGTGTCTGACTGAGGTCATACAGCATGGTTTCCTATCTGAAAAGTGAAAATTTAAGACTAAAGAGCATACTTGTGAGGGATGTTAGATTTCAGTGAGAAATGTAAACCCACCTCTGCTAAGCCACCTGATGTTTGTATTTTGTCTTACCATCCTTTCAGCTATCACTGTGTTGTACTTGTGATTCCTTGCTTCAGCATGGCAGGTAATTGTTGCAGTTAGTGTTTATTAGGGATGACGGATTGCATAATTATACAGTTATTAATAGGGAAAGATTCACTGTTCTTGGGCATGACTGAAAATTCCTTGTTTTATCCAAAACCTTGCACTTCTTGATCTTTAAGAAGCTTTAATTTGCTTCTTCATATGTAATGCCTGTTGTTGCTACCTAAATTCAGCAGTATGCAAATGCTAACTAAAACACCCAACACCATAACAAAATCACATCCACACCCCACCCCCAACCTGAAGAAGTACTGAGTGAAGCACTGGTTTTCCTATATAAAGTTGAAACGTGTCTCTTGAGCTGAGTTTTGCATGTGTTCACAAACCATTGTTATTGCGGAATGTTAATTGTTTGAAGGAATTGTTGATAACTGTTTGGCTTGTGGCCTACAGAAGCAGGGCGGGAGAGTGGGGTGAGTGGGTGGGTGGGGATAAAGAAACCCCACATTAGCAGTCTTTTCCAGGGTCAGATTCTTCCAAATTCATTATGTGCGTGTTTACCTTTGCACTGAGCTGATGGGGGTTTTTATTTGCATGTTACATGTATAGCACCATCTGTCATGCTGGGCTACTCATTTGGTTATCTTGCAAAATTTGCAACGCTCTTAACACAAAACAAGTAAAAACAACAACAAAAAAAAAACCCTTAGCGTTATTGTGATGAAAAGTACCTGCTTAGCGGCTTGAGTCTGCTTTGTTGCTCTGGTGTTATACTAGGGATACTCTTGAAGACCCTTCTGCTAATTGTGTTAACCTTCAGTTTGGTCTGCCCTGTGTGGGTTTGCTCAGCGTGTTACATGTCTAGGCATCTGACATGAAAGGAAACATTCATTTATACCACCTGAAAGAGTGGTAGTAACAGGACTGAAACTTGCCATAGGCTATTTGGTGGATGGTGCAATGTTAAGTGGATGAAAAGTGAAAGTCAGTGGGTGTACATAAAAGCAAGGGGAGAGTGCTGAGGGAGCCTAGTGACAGAGGGAGCAAGAGAAGAGTGCTGAGGAGCCTAGGATGTGACACAGGGGCAGTTGAAGAAAGGGCCTTACACAAGTGTTTGTGCAGCCTGGATAAGTGGAATGGGATCATTTATGAGGTTGCAGTGGGTTTATGAAGTTATGGTCTCCAGTTATGCTGGCCGCCTCAGTTCTTCAAGTACTTTTGCAGAAGGGAGCATCTCTTGTGCATGTTTTCCAGGAAAAACAAATGCTAGTGCTGCATGACAAACGGCAGTTCAGGGTGGCTTTTACACTGAATGCCATTAACCATAGGTGGGAATACCCTAACCAGAAGTTCAGAAAGTGTACATAATGCAGCCGTCACTGCCCCTATTCAGAGTTCTCCTCTGGGCAGCAGCAGCTGTGCAGTTTTTAATTACATGAGGCACTATGAGAGCCCTATTGACTTAAATGCCTCCTACTTGCTTGCCAGGTCCTGGGTACCGGGTCCTTCTCAGTATCATATATATTTTCTTTCCCTTTTTTTCCTGAAGAGAATGAATGATAGGGCTACAATTCTCTATTGGAATGGATGTTTCTGAGAGTCTGTTGCATGCCATTTATTTTATTAGCTGTATCTTTAACTTCTGGAATGCACTTTACAAAGCTGCTGTTTTGAACCCAGTGGGGAAGAAAAAAATCAGTCCTATCAGGGGAATACTTGAGCAACTATTTAAGATTGCATAGTTATTTATTCAGTGTGATTTATCCCTAATTTAATTTTGAAAATAAAATTAGGTCTGTAAATAAATTTATATAACTTGCATTATAGTTGTATGTGTATAATTTTGAGAAAGCTTGAATATGAAATTGACATTTCATCTACAATAGTGAGATGTTCATTAATTCTCTGGAATGGAATCTATTGCTTTAATGAAGAAATGCATACCTATTATATGGGCCGTACAGCATGATGGCTTTTAAGCATCTTATGTAGAACACAGCCATTTTAGTTTATAAATGAGCATTACTCTGCTGCACAATGATGGAGAGAAACTGCCTATATCCTTTTGTTTTCCAGTAGCAAACCAAAATTACTGGTACAATTTAACAAGTGTTAGAGATGTTATAACATAGAATCATAGAATGGTTAGGGTTGGAAAGGGCCTTTGAAAGCATGCAATTGGAAGCATATTAAATATGTGCCAGTCTCTAAAATTATGCATTCCTTAAACAACTCTGAGTCACAGCGCTTAGAAGAGATACTAATTAGGCATAGAACTGAAAACAGTGGTCAAAAATAACTGCCAAATCTTATCCTAGCCTTCAGCCTCTACCACTTTCCTCTCAGCAGGAAAAAGAATCAACATCTTCATGTCAAAAATAAGGAAAGGTACACTAGCAGCCTTTCCTTGACACTGAATTTGATAGAACCGAGTGTTTTCAGGGTCCCTGCAAGAGGCTCTGTCACTTAATGGTTTGTCCACATTCAGTTCTGTTTAATTCTTAAATATGAGGAAATCTGTTTGGCTGTAGAGATAAGTAGGAAGAAATTTTTTAAATAAGGCATCATGAAATCTTTCTTTAATTGTGTTTGTATTTTTTGTTACAAAAAAGGGTATGGTTGAAAACTACAACTACAGTAAAAATGAATTGAACTCTCTGTTCGTGTAAGAGGCCAATACCAAGTGTCATAAATCTTCTACTATTTACATGAAGACGGCATCATCCTCTGATACACTTTCAGAACATTCCAGGCTTCCCCATCCAATATCTTTGTATTTCCTAGGGGCAGCTTCCACATACTGAGGAGTAATTAGGGAATCTCTTGGGTCTGGGATGTTAATAACAGTGTAATTATAGACAAGGATATAGTTATCACAGCAGCTTTTCATTGACTTTTGATCTTGGCTCTTTCTTGAATTTGGGAGTTGGCATTACTGTGCTAGCTTTCTTAGACCAGAACACTGCATATTCGATTATGTTAAGATTTCAATTTAATAAACTGCTTCTTGAAGACATGGCCATTTTTGTACTAAAACACTGAATGCTCTCCTGAAAGCTGTTCTGCCAAAGATTTTCAGCAGGCCTTAATCTCAACATTTTCCCATAGCTTATTCTGTTTCATATTTCAGAAGTAAACTGGTTATTTCAGGTCATGAGAAAATCTTAAATTAGGTGTTGTGTTTCTCTTTCAAAGTATGGGTTAGTATTGGGTTTGACAGAGGGGGGAGGAGGAGGAGAAGTGTGTGTGTGTAGGTTAACATTACCTGCTATCTCCTCCTTTCTTTTCCAAGATTAAAATGCAAAAGAAACAAGAAAGTAAGCGCAGCAGTTAGATGTTACCAATGCTATGCTACCAATGCTTTACAGTCATCTTGGTGATTTGTGGGTAAGGGTGATTCATCAAATACCCTGTATCTTACATGACTGAATAATAAAACCCACAGAAACAGGACAAACTCCAAAACTGAAAGCATAATGTGCTGTCAGACAAAGTGTTAGCTTTGAAACATTTTATTTGCAAGTAAAATACATTTTTTGTAACATCTGCTTTTCATAATAGGCTGCCTTTAAAGCATGAAACTCCTGAAATGACGAATATACGTCTTTCATTTTAGGTGGAGCTTGCTGCTTGGCTGGACACTCATTGTCATGGAGTCTAAATACTGCTAGAGGAAACAATTTTTTGCTAATGTAATTAATGCTCTGGGGTTTACACAGGTTTATTCCACTGTTAAAAGAATAAAGAATGCTTGATGTGCTTTTACCCACCAGTCACACGGCTGCCATAATAGCCTGTAGTTGCTCTTTGTCTTCTGCATACAACTTCCTTTGACAGAGCTGCCATTCATAATCTTCGTTCCAGGTAGTGGTCTTGCAACTCTTCTCTCCTCTTCTGCTCAGAGTGCACTCTCCCTAACGTTTGGTGGAGGTTTTTTAATTATTTGTTTTTTAAATAACTAATAACCTGGAACACTTTCCTCCTGTTTTGATTTTTTGGGTGTGCACAGCTTGTGGAGTTAGTTCCCATCAGTGTGCACCTTGTACGCTTCTCCTCACAAGTCCAGACAGAGAAACATCAAATCTTTTGTTCAGCTGGAGGCGAAAGTCTGTGTAGAGCATCAGGAGAAAGTGGGATTTTAAGTTCAGTATTTCTCAAGGAGTGTATTAATATGAGTTTAGTCATTCTGAAAGTTTTGTAGAAATTGAAGGCTAATGAATGATTAGTCATTCTGAAGATGAGCTGACTGATGTCAAAGAGAAAGCCATAGCCTGTTGAAGATACCTCTCCTGCCTGTAGCAGGGTGATAACATTGAATCTAAATGCAGCTGTTTATTGCACCAGATTGCTGTCTTCCTGAAGACTGGGTCCAGACTAGGAGGCATGGGTGCAACTTTGATTCCTTTTCCAGAGCTTGTTTTGGTGTGATCACATGGGATACAGATGGTTAACTGTCCTCTGTTTTCTTAGTGTCTTGCTAGATCCAGCTTGGAGGTCTGGTAGAGGAAACAGGCCATGTCCTAAAGTTCACAGGGGGAATCCTTACTTTAGGAAGAAATGTACTTTCCCTGATGCAGCTGATGAGAAGGATCAAAAAGACTTAGTGGATTAAGATTGGAAAGAACTAAATGTAGGGTGGTCATCTTTTCTTTCAGCAGCACTAGAAATGTGCCGTCTATCTGAGTGGCTGATTTGTTTGTTTTTAAGACAAAAGTGGATGATAGAAGCTCAGTAAAGCTAGTTACAGTCTGCAAAGGGCAGTTACTTAGTCTCTTACTCTCTACAAAGTGTGAGCTGGGAAAAGTCTTAGATATTCAAAGTTTTGGCTGGCCTTGTGTTGCTAGGGTGGGGTGTGGATCAACTGGGGTACCTCATCCACATGATGTATGTGATGATCTGGTGGGGCCAGTATAGCTCCAAAATAGAAACCAGGACAAGACAAACAAAGAACTTTTTAAAGTACAGCAAATGGATTTTTTTTTGTTTCCTGCACTACTCTTCTACAGCATTTCCGTGTTAGAGATCATCTTCAGTGGTCACTTAGGCCCTGGCTTCAACCATTAAGTCCTTGGGAACCTGTGCTGCACAGATTGCAAATTACTTCTGTGCAGCTTTCTCTGTGCCATTTCTTAGAGTTGGGATTTTGCTTCAGCTTTCTATTGTGATGAAAGTGTTCTGGATCATTCTGGAGAGTCTGGACACAGTGCTGGTACTAACAGTATTTCTCCCCTCTTTTTCTTTTACTCCAGACCAATGAGTGGAATAAGAATGACGATCGGCTGCTGCAGGCGGTGGAGAATGGTGATCCTGAGAAAGTGGCTTCATTGCTGGGCAAAAAGGGAGCAAGTGCCACCAAACAAGACAGTGAGGGCAAAACTGCGTAAGTACAACTTGGAACACGTGATATAAGCACAAGGTGGGGGGGAAAACCAGCTTTGTATGTCCATGAATTAAGAACCAGTGACCATCCTGAAAATGAAGTTTTCTTTTTCATCTGAAGCACAGTATATTCTGGAAAGCTCTTTCTGATAGTCTATAATTCTACATTTAAAATGCCATTTCAGAATCACGAACGTGTTGAGGTAACTTGAACATGAATTGCTGGGTAGATTAGAGCCATTTTAGGACAGGGTATATTGGAACTTGGTATTGTTATGCCACCCTGCAGACTGCACACTCCAAAAGACATTGATCTTTGGGGCTGTTTTTTCCCATGAACATTGGTTTAATGACATAGAAATTAAAATAAGTCTTCTTTCTAAGGGGTTATTTTGAAATGAATGGTGACTGAGTTTTAAAATCTTGTCGATGCTAATGATTTGTGCAGCTCTTCCTTGTTCTGATTATAGTTTGGCAATGAAAGTCTTGTATGAACGAGATGCCTTTTGCAGTCTCAATATATTTCATGTATTCTGTTTTCTTCTTCTACTTTTTGTTCTCCTGTGAGCATTCTGAATTGTGGAAGATGAGAGATTCCAGGAAAAGTATTACAGCCAAGGGATTGCTATCTTTAAACTTCCATTCTTATGGCATAAAAAGATGATTAAATGGATAAATGAGAAATAGGCATCCCATGACAGAACCAAAGCTTTCATAAAATGCTGGATAGGTGGGAGGAAAGCAAAACGTTTTTTAGTCTTGGGAGAGGCAGCACAAGGCAGTTTATACCAAATTATAAGTTCTAACAAATTACCTCTGGGTTACATTTATTGACTCATGCTCTGCTTCTTGCTTGGTCTTAGTTTCCTACAGCTTCTGTGTTTCTTTTCTGCATCTGAGGAAACTAAATGATGGCCGTGACTCAAAATGACCTGCACTTCCTTACCACGGAAGTCCAAGACCTCTAATTATTTCAAGTGGGCTTTTTCCACGCTTAATATGTTTTTAATTTTAAAACATTTCATATACATGTTTTCCTTTTGCAAATAATCAAAGCGTGACTTGCATTGAATCTTCTGAATTACAGCTGTTTAGCATTGCATGTTTTTACAGTTAACATAACTTTGAAGTTAGATTCTTAAGCTGCACTATATCTAGTCTAACACCTGGTTTTCACAATTCCCAAATAATTTGATACTGTGAATTTTTCTAGGGAACCAGCTAAGACTGAAATCATCAGTGAGTAGATACAAGCCTCAGCTCTTAAGAAATAGGATTGTAACTGTAGGGATCTGGTGCAGTGATTTTCAGCTTTGCAGAAATGTACTGCATATTCACCCTTTTTCTTTTTAATTGCAACTACAAAGAAGTCGATCATCATATATTAATGATGCTGTTACTAATGGTAATTGCTTGGAACAAATGTGAATTAATGCTATGAAGATTTCTGCTTCTGCTTGGTTTATATGTTCATTTAATTATCACTTTTTTAGTTATTTCTCTGTAGTGTTTTAAAAGACTTCTTAAAAGAAGAACAGAGAAAAATACTATTGCTGTGCTACAGAAATAAAGCATGTCAACTCTCATTCTGTTTCCAGTGCTTTCAGAAACTTAGCAGAACTGCTGGGGTTATTTCTGTCTCTGTTTTGAAAGATAAAGGCTGACAGGTGTAGAAACAATGACAGGGATCTAGAGAGGCAGAGCTGCCAAAGAGCATCATGACCCTGAAACGTTATCCAGTATGGCTTATTAATAATGGGCAGTGTCCTGTTTGCATTTTTCCCACTTCAGAGTCTTTTTTTAGTGTGTACAAAATGAATTAGAGACATCATTTCTTTAGAGTTAGGCTTCTTTCTCCTCCGCAGAGTGCAGTGCAATGCCAGAGCTTCATTCCTGCACAGTGATGAATGATGCATAGTGATGAATGATGCCAGGGCTTAGTTCCTACACAGTTATGGGTACCTAACATAGCTGTATCTCTGCTTCGCAGTATGGACCCTGCTGCAGTGCAGCGCAGCGCTGAGGTTTGTTAGTGTCATGCGGAAGCATGATGCTAGTTTGTCAGATACCTCATCTGGAACATGGGAGACTCTCATGCTGGGAAATGGCAATCTGGAGAGGTTTTTCTGGGACAACTGGCAACCATTGTGCTCAGATTTCACTGTTTACAGTTTAGACAGTATACTGCAGTGCCATGTGGGAAGGGAGCTCTTTGGAGGAGTGGTCTATTGATCCCTGTATATATTGATGCCTTTGTTTACACAATTAGACTGAAGGTGACTAACCAGAACATCATGATGGATCTAATTATATAACAACATGCATAATGAGATTAGAGACTTTGGAATGTGCTCGAAAGCAGAAAAAGGAGAAACAATTACATGTTGCAGTGCAGGTTCGTTAGGTCTGTCGTTGTCTGTTGCCTTAAGGTTTCTTTTAAGGTCCTGCTTACTCGTTTTGTAACTAATCCTACAAACAATTCTTGATACTGCCCAGGTATTTAGACATTATTTTAAACAGAAGGTGGAGAGGATTCTAATTTGTCATGTTTAAAGGGTACTTCTAAGTTTTTGTGTTATAATTAAATGGCTTCTTAATACAAAATGCTTGATCTGCGAGGAACAGAGACCAGAATCCAGGATTTTGTTTGTCTTATTAAGTATTGTATGCATCATTCCATTGAGTCCATACAGTGTGCTCCAGGTCTGGCTTGGTTTTGGACATAAATACCTAAATTTCACCTGTGTCCTCTTTTGCCTTTGTCCTGTACAGCATTTTCTTTGTGGCTTGCCCACAGACAATAAAATAAAGATGCTTAAATTAATGAGCATCTTAATTAAAATTTACCAGTAAATTTCTTAGAGGTAATATTTACAGATTTTTTATAAGGCAGTTTAAGTTTCCAGAAGTACTTCTTAAAAAAAAGTATTTAAAAATGTATGGTCAGAATAATTAAACGTGTTTTCTGACTTTCCATACCACTACCCTGCCTCTGACTCAGTCCTTTCTATAAACAATAAATCAAGTTTAAGGCCATGAAGCAAAACCACCTTCGGCATAAGTTGACAGCCCTATTGTTGCTCCCACTTACACAGCACAGACTATTGCCAAGCACACTTGTAAAAGAACCTATCTGGAAATCTGACTCTGCCATTGTAGTCTTATTCTGCCAGATAGGGGTTTTTTGTCCAGCTTCCTTAAACAACAAAACAGTACTTTCCAGTCTGGAATCTGATAATTTAAATCCCACTTAAACTAACAAAAAGGTGTTTTCAAAGAGAGCCTTTTCAGAACGGCAGCGTTAATTTATGTACTGCACTTTCCATAAGAGCAAGTGACCAAATGTGCTGTTATTTAAAGAAGCTGCTGCTATTACTGTGGGGAAGGGAGGAAGGGACAGAATTTTGGAAAGGTTTCACAATGTATAAATGGCAGTACTTCCTTGTCCTAAAGTTATTTTGCCTGTGTACCAGTCCATCACTGCTGTGTTGGCACGTTTCTGTAAGGTACTGAACTAGAATTAAGTGCTTATGGCTATTAAATGAAAAAAAAAAAAAAATAGGGGTCTTTCAGGTTTTTTTTAACTACAGTTGAATCAGCTGTTTTATAAAATGAGCCTGACAATGGTAAAAAAGCTTTAGAAATCGCCACAAATTCCCTCTTTAAGGACTCTTTCACTGTTGTCAATAGCAGTTAGTAGAAATGATATATTTTCATTTGAATCAGAATGTTCATGCCTTGGAGGCTGAACTGAAAATTCCAATCCTTCATATTTATCATGTGCATAGCATTCATTTTTCTCTTCTGTTTTGGATCTTATTGTATAAGGAGGTGGGGTGAGTGGCATGAAGCACATCACTGTTCAAAAGGTAAATCAGGTTTTAATTACCTTTGAGAGATCCTTTCTTATATGTAATAATATTTATCTTAAAGGAAGCTGTTGGAAGAGTACAGATTTACTGCAGTCATTATACTGTTTTAGTTGAGAAAGAAAACCACAGAAAATGATCTAGACAGCTGATTTTCAAAATGGAGAAGTCAGAATAGTCTATGAAGTGGAAGAATAGTTGTATTATCTTCCCTTTCTTGGATAGAAATTGTTATAAATCCTTTAGGAAGCAGGAGGTTTGGAACTAGATGATCTTTAAGGTCCCTTCCAACACAAACCATTCTGTGATTCTACAATTATTTTCTTGCCTGTGTGTTGAGGGTCCTCTGTGTAACACTATGCTCTAGAAGATGCTTCTTTTGTACAGACCTTGTGTCATCTCTTAAAATTTCCTTAACACTAGAAAAGCATATTAGATTTTCTACTAGTCTTTTAAAAATTGGAGCAGTGTGGGAGCTGCAAGAAAGGTCTAGAGCCTGAGGATTGTCACCTCTTCAGGAATGGAGTTCACTGGTGTTCCAGTGACCTGATATGACAAAATATTTTATAATTAATTTGTATCAGAATATTTAATTTATGATGGTCCAGATGGTCACAAAAATGTCGCGGTTTCGGAGCCTGGACAAAATAAAGAATACCACAGTGATCTCCACCTGTGTTTTATCTCTGATCAACAGATGGCTGAAATCTGGTTCATATTCCAAGATTTCTTGTAAAGTCTATTTCTGTGGAGATTTGGGTGTAAATGCTTTTGTTTCTACAAAACTTTACTGAAGTTCTTTTCAGGTTCAGATCCTGATTGTTCCTTATTTTTCTCACTCTCCCCTGCAGCACTGTTAAGAATACAATTCAATTAAAATGTTGATATTAAGTTCCCTGAAAATCTGACTTCTGTTTTAGACTAACACATAGAAACATTAATTAAATATCTGGATATGGTTGGGCAAAGCTGTCCACTGTCAGAATACTAAATTGGGCTAATTAACTTTCTGTTACCTTCAGTATGAGCCGATTGTTAATGTATAGTGAGAGGGAATGTTCTTACATCTGTAATGGAGCAGCAGTACTTAACTTTGATTTTATATTTTGTTGATAAATGAAAAAATCCACATTTCATACAAACTTTGCTGTATTGATAATAATGCAGACTTTTAAATGAAATCCATGGAGTGGAATTCATAGAATCATAGAATGGTTTGGGTTGGAAAGGACCATAAGATCCTCTGGTTCCAACCTCCCTGCCGTGGGTAGGAGCACCTCACACTAAAGCAGGTCACCCAAGGCTCTATCCAACCTGGCCTTGAACACCGCCAGGAATGGAGCATTCACAACCTCCTTGGGCAACCTATTCCAGTGCCTCACCACCCCTACAGTAAAGA
This sequence comes from Neopsephotus bourkii, assembly GCF_033783945.1. Taxonomy (NCBI): domain Eukaryota; kingdom Metazoa; phylum Chordata; class Aves; order Psittaciformes; family Psittacidae; genus Neopsephotus; species Neopsephotus bourkii. Next base: position 54,096 of record NW_026900840.1, on the reverse strand, counting down.
ACTTCTTCCTTATATCCAATCTAAACTTCCCCTGTTTAAGTTTGAACCCATTACCCCTTGTCCTGTCACTACAGTCCCTAATGAAGAGTCCCTCCGCTGCATCCCTATAGGCCCCCTTCAGATACTGGAAGGCTGCTCTGAGGTCTCCAGAGGAAGCTCTGAGGAAGCGGCCTTCTCCAGGCTGAACAGCCCCAACTTTCTCAGCCTGTGTTAATACGGGAGGTGCTCCAGTCCCCTGATCATCCTTGTGGCCTCCTCTGGACTTGTTCCAACAGTTCCAAGTCCTTTTTATGTTGAAGCACACCAGAACTGCACACAATACTCCAAGTGATGTCTCAGGAGATCAGAGTAGGGGAGGGCAGGATCACCTCCTTCGACCTGCTGGTCACACTCCTTTTGATGCAGCCCAGGATACGGTTGGCTTTCTGGGCTGTGAGCACACTCTGAATCCGGCTCATGTTCAGTTTCTCATCGACCAACACAACAAAGACCTTCTCCGCAGGGCTGCTCTGAATCTCTTCTCTGCCCAACCTGTAGGTGTGCCTGGGATTGCTTCAACCCAGGTGTAAGACCTTGCACTCGGCATGGTTAAACTTCATAAGGTTGGCATCAGCCCACCTCACGAGCATGTCAAGGTCCCTCTGGATGGCATTCGTTCCCTCCAGCGTATCAACCAAACCACACAGCTTGGTGTGATTGGCAAACTTGCTGAGGGCGCACTCAATCCCACTGTCCATGTCGGCGACAAAGACGTTGAACAAGACCAATCGTGTTGGAAAACACCAGTCCCCAAGGGACACAACTTGTTACTGGTCTCCAGCTGAATATTGAGCCATTGACCACAGCTCTTTTTTGTGCAGCCATCCATCCAGTTCTTTACCCACCAAGTGGTCCATCCATCAAATTGACGTCTCTCCAATTTAGAGACAAAGATGTCATGTGGCACAGTGTCAAACGCTCTGCAGAAGTCCAGGTAGATGACATCAACTGCTCTACCCCTGTCCATCAGTTCTGTAGCCCCATCATAGGAAGCCACCAGATTGGTCAGGCAGGATTTCCCCTTAGTGAAGCCATGCTGGCTGTCACACCTCATTGTTTTTCATGTGCCTTAGCGTGCCTTCCAGGAGAATCTGCTCCAAGATTTTGCCAGGCACAGAGGTGACACTGACTGGTCTGTAATTCCCTGGGTCATCCATTTTCCCCTTCTTGAAAATGGGGGTTATACTTCCCTTTTTCCAGTCATTGGGAACTTCACCTGACTGCCATGATTTTTCAAATACAATGGACAGTGGCTTAGCAACTTCATTTGAATTCATGTTAATGGTTTACTCCTGGCCCTTCATTGAAACAGTGTAGACCTCTTCTGATGACTTGGAGATGTCATTATCCAGTTTTTAGGTGCTAGCTATGCTTTGGATAGGACTTGAAATCAACAGCATTCAGGTTCTATCATGCATTTTTAAAGCAATTTTTTTAGAAGACATTTTAGTTTTTTATATCTTGATGTTATTAAAAAAGAGAAGTAAATGAACAATCCATCTTCTGAAGAGATAAATTAATGCTCTTTAATTTGATTTCAATTATGAAGATCCTGGACTTCACTTCTGAAAAACTGACGCTTTTTATTTGTTTTCATTAGTGATGTCTTCTATTGTAAACCAAACAAATGCCACTTATTTGAAGAACAAATTCCCTATTTCATATAAAGGTCTTTGGGCACTGAAAAACATCCCAATGTGTTTTGCATCTGACATGCACAGGACTTCCTGTGGATGATAGCTAGAGTTTAAAGGGGAAACAATCAGTCTGTAATTTCTTTTAGGAGCCAGCTTATATCTTTCTTTTCATACAGGCTGATAGGATGGCCATTCTTAATGAACTATTGCATTTCATTATCAATTAGTATGCCTGCTATCTCAAAAGAAAGCAAGTAATCTTTCAAAGGGCCCCTGTACACGTGTTTGGATAGCCTGTGAGCCGCCTGTTTCACTCCTGCTTTGGTTAGAATCAGCCAATCCTGTAACACAGCATCAGGCAGCCTCTGGAATTCCCTGTAAAGCAGCTCCATTTGCAGGACTGCCAAATACCCAGATTTTACCAGACCTGGCCAGGTTTCAAGTTTGTCAGTTGCTTGGATCAGAGCATAGCCTAGATGGTTGGAAGCCTATGTATGCCTGGCTTGAAACAGCTGCAACTTGGCTGATGTGGAGGCAGAGCCCAGTTCCCCACTTCCTCATGAGGAACGCTGTGGCTGGCAGGGTTGCACAGGGAAGTGTGCCTCTCGTGTCAGGCCAGAACCAGGCTCTTTAAGGCTGGAGGGGACAGGGCTAACACTGAAGTTAGATTTATATCTGCATAATGGGCTGCAGTTGTTTTACATGTTTTTCAAAGACTTAGGCAACCAAATGAGCTGTGTGTGTATATTTTAATTACACAAACTGGCTGCTACTGGATTACAAATGTACTCTAATCTAGAAAGGGAAAGGGAACAGCCAGCCAAGGCAGAGTAGTGTGCAAATGTTTGATTTATTTCTTTTTTTCTTAGCTTCAGAATGAGGTATTAGGCAGTAGAATATGCTGGTGGCTGCTTATTTATTTGGTTTATATACCGTTCTGCTTTTTTCTGCTCCCTGCTTTGCAGGTGCGTTCAGTGTTAGGAAAGTACTAACTGGAAAATTTAGGAAAGCTCTGAAGTTGCCTTTTCCTGCATGTGTCTGTCTTATAGACCATACTCCTCTTCAAAGCTTTAGTAGTACAGTTATTCTGAAATGCAAGATAAAACGATATTGCCATAATAATTTAAAGAGTTTATAAAAACCAATGTTAAGAGGTTATCTTAACCAAGTGATCTCTGAAGAATGTGTTACTACTAGCTTCATTACTCTAAGTACATATTGCACTTGGTTTGCAACTCCCTTGTGAAGTAAGAGAAGTTCACTTTATACAGTTTAATACAAAAATAAATCCAACTAGTTCTGTTGCTTCAGATCTGAAGAGGTCTTAAGTATCATAAGTGTAAAAGGCACAGAAATTTCAAACACAGCACATAATCCTGAGCTATCCTTTGTCGACATCCCTCATGTTGCATAAGGATATTCAATGCTCTGAGATTCTTGGAGCACTATACACAGTTCTTGAGCTTTGCTGGATTTTCATGCAATAAAAATATTTTCTTTAGATTAAATTTTACTTAGTTATTCTCAGCCTTTCCAGCCTTTTCTTGGCCTCTTGTTATGCTAACATGGTTTGGGATTTCCTTGCTTTACTTAGACTTTTCATGTACTAAGGTGGTTACTAGTTTTTGCTGGCCAGCAATACCAAGTTGGAGGATGAAAGTCAATAGAGGCGCTAGTCATTGCTCCCACTGATGGGTTTAACTTTAAATCTGAACTCTATTCTGGCCTTGCAAGAAAACACAACAGGCGGCTAGCTGTTTTTACCTAACTTGGGAAGGAAGTTAGGTTGATCTGGGCACATCCACGGTAATCTCAGGGATTTCACCCTATCCTAAAAAGATGTTTTGCCAGAAAGTGTATATATTGAGAAGCTAACTGCACCCCTGCACACTTTCAACGTGGGGTATGTATTTAAGGAAACTATCAGGAGTCTTTCCTACCCTTCTCATTAGAGGCACAGGTGACACTGCTCTCGTTTCTCTGCCCTTTCAGCTTTTTGAAACTTCACTGTTGTATTTTGTCTGTTTTCCTACCCTACAACGCCAAAAATAAAAGTAACATTTCAAAGTTTCAGACTCTGTTAGCAACTTTCAGAGTGCCCTGAAGCTCTTGCTTGGCAGAATCTCTGTTGCAGTTTGATGACGTTAGTTCTGAGGGACTTTAAAAATGGACACTCTGCAGGAAACTTCGTATGATAAATCTGAATTGTGAGCACTTATGTTTGCCATTAATGGTACATGGAAGAAAAGTCTATATGTTTCAGACTTGAAGTGGGAGTTTGTGTTAGTGTGGCAACAGAGTTTGCCAAAGAAAACTGTGTGTGAAAATGGAACTGCTGGAACACAACCTGAGAATGAAAAATATAAAGCTTCTGGGGATCCCAGAAACCTTTCTGAAGAGTAGCAGGGTGGATATTTTTGCTGAGTTTGAAGGCTAAAATCAGGAGTCCATAGCTTGCCAGCTCCTGTGTTGCATGATGCAATTGCTTCTTTTCTATTAAGAAAACGGCCATTCAGCAGGCTTGCTTTTTATTAATGACCTATACCTCGAGGTGTGTATGATTGAAACAACATTTTATGCTATGAGGCAAAACTGGACACTTTATATGAAAACTGGTGTGTTTTGGGTTTGGGTTTGTTTTTTGGGTTGGGGTTGTTTGTTTGGGTTTTTTTTTTTTTTTGTCCTTTTTTTTGGGGGGGGGTGGTTGTTTTTAGTTCGTTTGTTTTAAAGCTGTTCCAGATATGTGCTAACAGAGGAGAGGGCAGATGCCATCTCATGTTTAGATACAAGACAGGAGAATACAGGCTTTGTGAATCACTTCACAGTGGACGGTGCTCAGTGGGAGACATGGGAAAAATTTCTCACAGCTCATTATAAATCCATACCTGCCTCTGTCAGCCTAAAATCTTAACCTGTCTGCACTCCAGAAGATGTTACTAGCAACTCATTGATCAAATGTCTTAAAACTCAGAATACTTAATTTTCTTATGGTGCCAGCTCTGGCTTGAGAGCAAAACGTATTTCCTGCAACTGTTTTTCCTAAGATGATTTTTGCACTCTTGTGGCTGCATCCATGCGTGTGACAGGATCATGACATGAACTGCCCACACTTAATGAAAACCCACATCTCTTACATCTAGTCTTACGAGGAGATGAAATGGGTGCAGTGTGAAGGTATAGCTTTTATTTGTTTAGAAAATAATAAAAAACCTAAAGAAATAGTAATTATTGATAGTGGTACCTGTAGATGTCTGATTTTTCCTTTAAGGCAATATGATTTGCAAAACATCTGGATGGTTCCTCCATAATTAAATGGTTGGCTGTTCCTGAGATACATATTGTCTCAAATGAGTAACTGTCTCTTGATAATGTAGTCGAGGAAAGATGAAGATTCTGTTTCCCTTTCATGGGGAAACATTCATCCTTTATTTTTGGGGTTTTAGATTTAAGGAGAAATTCTGTGTTCTGTTACTTCCTTTGCACTGATGGGGTGCAAGCACCTATGACTGTGTGAAGAAACAGTGGAAAGCAGCTTTAGTTTTCAGCTGGTTTTCTTCCCTTTACCAGCTCGATCTACCTGTGTACAGTGGTGTAAGGAAGAAGCAGACCCACACATGTGCTGCTCATAGGAGCATAATCCTTGCCAGTACAGACAGTTATGTAGCTACTTTGCTGAGAACCCTATCTGGGTTGATAGAGGAAGGCAGAGAACACCTTCCGTTTCAGGACCTTTATGGGACTTTCCCAATCTTTAAATTTGAAGGTGTTAATTTTTCTATGAACTAGATTCAGGATGGGTCAAAAATTTATTGTTTTTAAGCAGCTTATTTTGTCATTGTTTTTTGCTGCTAAAATCTTGAACCATTCACAGAAAAGTAAACTATATTCTTTTCTAATTACTGATGATCATGCTACACATGTGAGGAGACCAAACTGGACTTCCTTCTGAGTGGCTGCAGGCGCTTCCTTCATGCACAGAATACTTTAGTGATACTCATGGCCCTTTTTCCTTAGCTGGGATCTCAGGCACTCTAGCACTTCTGCCACACAGCCTGTAATGGAAAACAATCAAAAGCTAGGTATCATATGATGTATTTATTTCTGCAGTTGTTACTAAAGTAGGAATTGAGGCTTTGAGGGATAACAGACACTAAGCTACGTTTTGCCTCTAAAATGTGTAAAAGCTCAAGTCAACGCAGAAAATCAGCCAGGTTATCAGTGGGTTTCTTTCTGACTGACGTAGCTTGTGAACTGCTTGCCTGTCTGATCTGGTAGCAGTGAAGCTTGAATATCTTCCATTTCTATATATTTTTTAGTCAACATTATGAAGACTCCAAGCAGATCTGTATCTTTATCAGTCTTGTTTGTTTGTGTAAAGGTATTGGTGCTCAGGAAACTATAAATCATCAAACTGTTTGCAGTCAAGTCAGAATTTTTAAAAGTCAACAAAGAGTTGACATACATTAGAAAATTAAGAAGAATGATCTGCCTTGGGGAGGGATGTTTTTACTCAAAATAAACCTTCACAATGAGTGTATGTGAGTTCATAGTGTATTTCAAACATTCTTGCACTTGAAATATTTTCAGAGCACTCAAATTAAAATGGCAGAGAACAATAGTATTATATGCTTGCATGTAAGTTTGACTTTGTTCCATGCTTGTCATAATAGAGAACAGCAAATATAATACTCACTTACCCTCCATAATTCAACCATGTATTTATTTGCTTTGGATTTTTGTAAGTAATGTGTCAGACTACTTTCAGGCCCTAGAGAAAATCTGTGTTACAGAGAATGCTAATTCTGACCTGAAAAAAACCTCTGGAGCATGACCTTGCCAAACAGAGATGGAGCCCCCTAATTGAGCATAATTTTTCAGTTTGTTTTTTTTTTCCCTGTTTTTCTTTTCACAGATGAAAATTTCCTAGTTAGAAGGTTACTGTCTTAAGACTTTATATTTCCTTTTTTAATTTTATTTTATCACATTTTACTCCAATTTTTTAGCATTTTCCCTTGATATATAGACCACCCAGTAGTTTTAAGACAGCTGTCAAAAAAATATGCAGCAAGGGGATTGTGCTCAGTTTTGCAGGATGTAGCTGTGCAGAAGGTTAAGCAGAGAACCTAGATATGGCAGACCCATGTCTTGCTGCTAACACCACCTTAGGCAAAGCTCAATTGGCTTCATTTTTACAAGTCTGACCTCTAAATGTAAATTAATTCTCTTCTACCTATGGTGAAATGATTTGTAAAGGAATGTTTTATGTGAGCTGAGTAGGAAAAATTACAGCCCTTTTCTATTTGAGTTAGACTGTCTGGCACTTTCATGAATTCTGGAAACACTCATTCTCGGCCTTTTAGCAATGATCAGCTTTATCTGAACTCTTGTACTCTCTCTGTCAGACACTGATTGAAGAAGTCCATTCCCTTGCTAGTTTGCCTTCATAAGCAAAACATGGAAAAGATCCTTTTCCCTGAATAAAGGATGGGATTGTTTAGGACTGTTGTAGGTGATTCACCATTTGATATCTGCTATCTGTAAGAAATCTGCTGCTTAAAACCAAGCTCAGGGATGTCATACACAACTGTCCAATCTGTTCATTCAGCAGTCATTTGTAAAAAGCATCTCTGTATCAGCACATTTGAAAATGTTATTTGATTAAAATTTATGGTCAGGAAATTTGAGGTCTTGACAGGACTTTGAATCTTGTAATTGTTCTCCAGTTGACCCCCTATCTGATGAAATTTTGCTATGTGTTCACATTTACTCTCAAGGCCTGTTTACTTCAGATAGGCCTTGCGTTCCTCCCAGAGGACATAATTCTTTATCTTGTTAAGGACTGGGTAATTATGAGACCTGTACATTCCCAGTAGGAAAAAGAAGTGTCAACCAACTGATCTTCATCAGCTGCTGCAGTGGTGGGTCTCAAATGCTACTTGATTCGTTTCTAGATCTGATGAGAAAAACTCTGGGAAGGGTGGCTGTCTCTCTCCTGCAATGAAAGGTCTGGAGACAATAATAAAAGACCATCCTGTCCCTTAGGAAGAATAGAAATATTATACAGCAATAAAAGAAATCTGTCTCTAATCAGTTCTAGCTGGGGTGTCAAGATGTTGCTCTAAGTGTTAGCACAGGCTTATCTATTGTGAAGGGAAAATGAACTATGTTGTAGTGGGATTTTAGGCTGAATGAGAATCTAACCCTTAGCATGGCCCTTGCTCCAAAGCAAGCCTTACATGTTTGTTTTTGTTTGCCTAAGTCACTGCACAACCAGGATGTGGGAGGAAAAGTTGTTTGCTTTCATATCAAAGAAAGTTTATTCATGAAAGATGCAAGTAAAATGCACCACTGCTTAAGGCCTCCAGATGGTGAGAACACCGGTGTTTGGAAACCTGCAGCTTTTGCCTCAGATATTTTAGGAAAGTTTATGTGTCGTGTAAAGAATTACTCTGTACTGAAATGAATGCCTGTAGACTTCTTTCTTTCAAGAGCCTCCCTTGCTACACAGTATGCCTCACTATCTACTACTAACCTGTTTCAGTTTTGGTTTTTCGGTTGTTTGATTTTTAAAAAGTTTAAACAAACGAACGAACAACCCCAAAACAAAACCGGACCCAAACACACACAACAGAAAACCCAAACAGTGGGGCTCTTAAGTTTAAAATTGGTTAGAATTGCTTCTCAAGGGAAAGTTTGTGCCCAGCACTCTGTCATACTCTGACTTAAATATCACTGTAATAGCTTCATGCCAGTCTGGAGTCATTCTTCTCTCTCTCTCTGGAGCAGGGCTGATTTCCTGGTCAGCCAGTTCAGTTTACTAAACCAGCAGCTAACCAACTGTGTCCCCCATTCTCCTCCCAATTGCTTTTACATTACTAAGAGAAAACATCTCACTACAGGGGTATGCAAGGGGTAGTAGCAGTACAAGCATTTAGGGAGGGGACACGGGAATAATTGGACAAGTAATTGGGAGGAAGCTGTAGCAGCCCAGTTCTACCTGGCTTAGGTTCCTGTATAAATGAGTAAGAGTTAAACCCCTCTTTTCACAGGACTCTCCACGTAGCTTCTATATTTTTTCTCTCACCAGATCTTTACATCTTTATACATGTTCTCTCACCTTTCACGCCAGTTGTAGTACTTACAGATGATGTTTCTTTCATCCCATCAATTTGGGAGAAATGATATTTTCAATTGTTTCTTTCTCGAAAATATTTTTGGCCACATGAAACGAAGCATCTGCATGTGTGAAGAGTTGACGAGAACTGGCATGGGAACTGTTTGCGTCGATGGGACTGACGTGTTATTCATAGGTGCATCGCCTGAAAGGGGTTAAGTTTTTCCTCTCTCTGGTGCTATCTTTGATGTCTGATTTTATCTAAATGAAGCTTCTTTTTTTTGCTCTTGTGTATTCATGTTGCATTTGGCACCATCATACACAGTCTGTCTATAAAACACCAATGTACCAGATTTAGCCAAGTTACTAATATTCAGGTATTTGTTATTCTTATGAATATTGTAAAATGTAAGTGAGCCGAGTGCCTGCTTCACAGCCTTCCTAGTATATAAGTGACTTCAGGCATATTGTGTATCTACACAAATGTATCTGAACATGTTTCAGTATTTGCTGGTATGTTTTGCTGGCTAAATCAGTGGTGTTGGAATTTGTCAGGCTCCTTTTGTGTCCCTCCCACAGCATTTTCCCAGAGCCTGAGAAGCGTCTTCTAAAGAAGAATATTTACACAAAGTCATTGGTCACCAAGCACGTGAAGTTTTGATTTTGAGTGACTAGAGAACAACCAGCAGCAGTGCTTTTTATGCTCTTGGAAGCGTTAACACTTCAGTTTGTTTATGGCAGTAGTAAGCATGAGGATGAGCACACAGGATATTTTTATATCTACAGCGAATGGTTCAAAGCTGAAGTGCTGTCTGTCTGCCATTTGCAACAAGCAGCCGGTGTGGAAGGACTCCATGTAGGAAGTGGGGTAGTTGCTGTACATGATAGAGAATTCTGTTCCAGGAGTACTCCTGTTTTGATTAATTCTACACCCTTTGCCAGACCTTGTCTGTAGGTCTTTTTCTCTTCTGAGTTTTCAAGAGGGCAGCAAAGAAGCCTATGGCTTAGAGAAACAGAGAGTTGCAGTTCACATACTATGTGTCTGAAATATCTGTTTCATTCCTGCCTGAAATTCCCAGTTTCCCTGGTTATCAAGCTGAACTTTCAGTGTTAATTTTAACATTTAGAGGAAGCAGTTGTTCAAAATGTAAACTCTTAAATGCAGTAGATGGTATGGCTACATGATTTCTGGCCTTTAGGGTCCAGGGCATAAGGTCCATAACACAGGGGTGCATGATGTTAAAACTGAATGTCTCCCTTAAAAGATATGAGAAAATGTTTCTGGAATGCTCTCTCTTTCAGCTTGGGCCTGTTGAAGGTCCAAAATGTTCACACGGAATTCTATAGTAACTGAAAGTGTGTTTTGTCTTGAATTTGTTTTTTACCATGCTTCCACTGGAAAACAGCTGTGTATATCATATTCATATTAGTAGAACCCACAGGGAAGCAGGATGTCTGCCAGTATTGTGCCTATATCTTGAGACTCAATGGTGTTGGCACAGTATGCATCAGGAGGATATAAACTTACCTGTTTTCAGAAGCTTTTCCTTCATTTTTGCTTCCCAGCAAAATTAAGCCTGCGGCATGTGCAGCAAATTAAGACTGCTTCTGTGAATCTTGAGGTGCCAGGGATGTGTCAAACATGAACCTTCAGCTGTAAAAAGGCTTGAATTCAGTATAACTTCTTTGGTTTGTTCTGTAATTGTATCTTTGGTAATTCATGCTTTTGAATGCATCCTGCCATGGTGTGCTTGATAACCTCTGCAATTTCCTGCTGTTCAAACAAACAGGTGCTTGAGGTGAAAAGCAACACCAAAAGTTGAAAAAATACAAATATCCAGCAGCTTTGATTTCTCCAGGTTATATTCACAAACACTAAGGTTTGGTGTTTGTTCTTTTTTTTTTCCCCTTTACATAGAAGAAAGATGAGCTCTGGAAAGGACGTTGCAGAAGCACAACTTGATATAGTTTAATTTAGGAACAAAATCTCCTTTTAGAATAACTAAACCCTGTCCCCTGAAATGGGGAAATCGAGACTGAGTAGAATGACTAGAGCAAAGTCAATCATTGTGAATATTTTCATCATTAATGCCTAAGCCAGGGTATTCTCTGGAGATATGTTTCATCACTAGGGACATTGGTTTAGAAGTTGTGTGGAACTAGATGCACATAAATCCATGGGTTAATGAGCCTATGTAGCATCAGAATTGTTTAGGTTGGAAAAAGCCTTCAAGATCATGAAGTCCAACCATAAACCTAACACTGACAAGTCCACCACTAAACCAGTCCCCAAGTGCCATATCTGCATATCTTTTAAATACCTCCAGGGATGGTGACTTCACCACTTTCCTGGGCAGTGTGTGCCAGTGCTTGACAACCATGAAGAAATGTTTTCTAATATCCAATCTAAATGTTTCCTAACATACAATGCTCCCCTGGTGCAACTTGAGACCATTTCCTTTTGCCCTATCACTTGTTACGTGGGAGAAGAGATGAGCCCCCAACTCAATACAACCTCCTTTCAGGTAGCTGTAGAGAGTGAGAAGGTCCCCTTTGAGCCTTCTCTTCTCCAGACTAAACAACCCCACTTCCTTCAGCCACTCCCCTTAAGAATTATGCTCCAAACCCTTCATCACTGTCATCCTTCCTTGGAGCCGCTCAAGTACCTCAATGTCTTTCACGTAGTGAAGGACCCAAAACTGAACACAGTATTTGAGGTATGTCATAAAAGTATGACTACAAAAACTTTCTGATTTCTCTTTTCACTTTCAGAGCTATTATCTTCTTGGGAGGCAGTGGAGGGATGCCAAAAGATCTAAGGACAGGGAGGGGAGAACTTGCTGGTACTTGATTTGTGAATGAAAGAAAAAGGAGGTCTTACTAAAAGAAAAGTGACATGTAAATCCTCTCTTCCAGTTTTCACCTGGCAGCCATGAAAGGGCATGCGGAGTGCCTCAGGGTCATGGTGACACATGGTGCAGATGTGACAGCCCAAGATGGTGCAGGTATGCCTCTGTGAACCTACACACGTGGTATAATACACTCAATTTGCCTGTGTAGTTCTTGATATGCGACTACAAACTTGATAGCACTACTTTCCCCTACGTGACATGTCAGACAGCAGTTGTAACACTTGCAGGTTTAGGCATACTTGCTTTTCTGCATATAGAATTCAGATTTTAAAGCCCTTTAAAACTTTTGATCTAATACTATAAATGTCAGGATTTACAGCAGACCCCAGAAGTAAGACAGCTGATAGGCTATTATTGGGGTTTTAATTTTATTTATTTTTAAATAAATTCCTCCAACTTTTTTTGTTAATTTCATGTGAGGCTTGTTACAGTTTAAATCAAGATCTTCCATGTTGCTTTTATGTGCATCCAAGCTATTGACCCCATTAACTGTTACAGGAGTTGCAGTCAGACATTTCCTCAGGATTATGAAAAGAGCTGATACAGGCCAAAAGACAGCTGAGAGCTATTAAGTGTGCTGTTTCAGCCCACTAAAGTCCTGTGCCTTAATTGCTACTTCACTAAGAGAATGATGGGAGTTGTATTTGAAACTGGCACTCTTCTTAATAGATTTCAGTGGAATCTGTGCCCAGCATTTTCTCTGGCTAGCTGAGTCGCCTGAATGAGCTGTCAGCTGAATGAGCTGTCAGCATCCCATCTTTCCAGTAATGACCTGTAAATGTTGGGCTCACCAGTTCTGTCATACGTGGAAATTATTTGCCTCTATAAGGAAATACCAGTGATAGCGAAGAAGCATTCAGATTAAACATAATGATAAGAGAATATATGTGTGTGATACAGACTATTATTCAGAATTCATACTTCATCTTGCCTCAGGATTTGTTAGTTTTTTGGATAATAAGAGGTTGCCTGCTCTCACCTGAGAGTGTTGACCCAGTATTCATTAGGGAAAGCCTTGGCTGTAGTAATCGCATTATTTACAGTGGGATTCTGTTGTCACATGTGGCTCTGTCTGTATTGAGTACTAAATCTTGGCTTCTTCTTTCTTAGTTACACAGATAATTTATTCTTTTGCTGTCTTGGCCTCTTCAATTTTTCAGGTGCTCTGTAAGATGGGCCAGGAGGATAGACTGCAGTCTTTCATCACAAATCTATAGTCAGTAAATCACTGTTGCATAGCTAAACATGTACTCATGTGTGCTAAATACATTAACAGAAGAGGGAATTGAGATGCAAACCCAAGTAGGCCATGTTCTGAGCCTTCTACATGCACTTTATGGATGATACAAATTCATTGTAGTGTGGTTAATTTGCCTTGTTTTGCTGGGTTCCTTTTTCATTACCAAATGGAAGAAATCATGAAGACACTTGAGAGACATCTCACTACGAGGGAGGCTGAGTAATGTAAGAAAATGAGGTTTAAGAAGCACAATCTTAGATTTACCTCTGCCAAGGTATATCCTGACACAATGTTTGTGTTATTCTGTTACCTGCCTGAACAACAGTGTGTCATAAATGCATTCTGCTTGTAGCTTTTTATTTCTTTTTCCTCTATCCTTACTTTCATGTGTTGTGATAGGAACAAGACAGATAATTCAAAATTTTGCCTTTGTCATGGAATAGTTTATTCCTGTGCTTTGGCATGATTTAATGTTTAATTTGGTTTGCTTTTACTAATTTAGGACACAGTGCTTTACATCTTGCAGCGAAGAACAGCCACCCTGATTGCATTAAGAGGTTACTTCAGGTAAAATATATTATTCATTTTAACTTTTGAAGTTTTCCTTTTGTTATTCTCTAGATTGGCTCTACTAGATATTGGCACATTTCCTCCTAATAATCTGCATCACACCCTCACACTTTTGCCCTGCCTCCTTGCAATCAAGACCTGTTCTCAAGTTTAAAGACCTTTTAGGCACTGAGAATGGATAATGGAAAACAGTGTGGTATCTTCGCTGAATGTTCCACAAATACAGTGTTCCATGCGCAGCTGACCTGTCATAGAAGAGTTGGGTTTCAAGCAGGTTGCAACATTTAACTTCCTGTGTTTTGTCTGTGTGGCTGGATGGCTTTCAAGTGGATGGGTTAAGAGATATAGAGGAAAAGGATTTTTTTACTTCTAGGGGGATTGTGATATTGTTCCACTGGAATGCTTTCTGTCATTGACCACAGAAATGTCTGTTAACTTTGAAGTCAAAAGGAGAAGAAACAAAACTAATTTAGATGCGAAAATACAGAAATACTCAAATCCTCAGTGGAATGAGGCAAAGGACAATGAGGGGTTTAGAGAGGGAGCAGAAAGAATGGAGAAAGAAAATACAGAAATTAAGATGATGAGAAGACTCCTGTGGTATTGAGGCTGAAGATGACATGCGTTAGTAAGCAGGAAGAGACATTGTCCATCTTGGCTCCATTTCAGAAGGCCAGATGAGTTCTGATGCAGATGTGTTCAGAGGAATGGGACAGCTTTTGGGGAGTTTGGAGTTATTGGTAATACTGTGGCAAACCCACTTGAGAGCAGTGGTAAAGAAAGGGAATGGATCTTGTGTCCAAACCTCTAAATTGCTTTTCTCTGGTAACCCTGGGGCTCTCCAGTTGTCCTGTGACTCACCCCTGTCCATGTCTCTGACAATACTGTCCAGTTACACTGATTCACCTCCATACTCGTTGCAAGCTGTCCCCCCTGTTCTTCCACACCTGGGAAGGGTTATCAGTTCTTTTCCAACATAAACAATTCTATGATCATTAACCACTGAGGCTCCCTTATTCAGGATTTCGCTGTGAACACTAAGTACTTCTAACACAAACCCATTTACAGCATAAACAGTGACATCAAGCCGTCACTGATGGTATCGCATGCAGCAGCGTCAGCTTGGCAATTAAACGTGTTTAATACCAAATATCTGCTGGCTATTCACTTACTTACCACAGAGTGCTTTTGTTGATATTTTCCTGATTTTATTACAATTTGCAAATTTCTAAATATGTTTGTAGGTGCAAACCCATTGGTAATACTCTACAATAATTCATGCTCTTCAGATTACTTTGTTTCTCTGGACCAGCTTGTGATGATATAACTGTACCTGTGAGGAGTGCCTAATCTTGTCATGATGGAGGTGTATCAAAACAGGCTAAATAATTATTTTAGACAGGCAGAATCTTTACCTTTTTGTTACAGAATGTGGTAATCTATGTGAACCTGTTTTCCCAGAAAATCATAAAACTGTTAGAGGCAGTGCTACATTTCAAAGGCAAAAGATTAATGTTTGATTGAAAGCCCATTATATCAGGGTCATATCTTCTCATGTCCAAATAAGAGCAATGAATCCGGGTGTCGAAGATCCTAGAGCACAAGTCTGATGAGAAGTGACTGAATTGTTAAGTCTGGAGAAGAGAAGGCTCAGAGGTGACCTTACCACTTTCTACAGATACCTGAAAGGAGATTGTAGTGAGGTGGGGTCAGTCTATTCTCCAAGTTACAAGTGATAGGACAAGAGATAACAGCCTCAAGCTGCGCCGGGGAAGGCTTAGACTGGATATTAGGGAAAATTTCTTCACAGAGAGGGTGCTCAGGCATTGGGACAGGCTGCCCAGGGCAGTGGTGGAATCACCATCCCTGGAGGTATTTAAAATATGTGTGGATGTGGCATTTAGTGACATGGTTTAGTGGTGGACTTGGCATTGTTGGGTTAACAGTTGAACTCGATGATCTTCAAGGTCTTTTCAAACCTAAACTATTCTGCAATTCTCTGATTCTTTGATGTAAACTAAAACTGAAATCTTGTGTACCAAAACAAGTCTGAGTAAAGTTTTGAAATTAGACTTTTTAAAAAACTATTTATTTCTTTGAAGTCTAGATTGATCAGTAGTACCTGGTGGCTTGTAACACCACAAAATATAACTGGATTGTTGATGCTTTAGTTTTACAAATGCAAACAAAGCTTTATTGCCTTCAACAAAAATAATGCAAGACTAAATGTTTTCAGTGTAAGCTGGTACCAAAAAGGGAAAGACCAGATTGATAGAGAGGAAAGCTATACCTTTCTTCAGTATTCTTTTCTGGAGTAGCCAGTAAAACTTTTCTCAAGAAATGTTCTGCACTCTGTCCTTAGCATTGACATTTTTTAATTTCTTGGTGTTTCTCTAATTGCCTTTTTTTTTATTTCTCCTTATTGAACTGTTCAGAGTAAATGTCCAGCAGACAGCACTGACAATTCTGGAAAAACAGCTTTACATTATGCAGGTAACTTCTTTGTTGAAAGCCTGTATCGTTTATTTTGCCATGCTTCATATTCCTAGCTCTTCAGTTACCTAAATATAGTGACTCCATCTGACTGTTTACAAATTTCAAGGTTGTTGTTTTTTATAAACACTGCAAATACTGAATTTCAGGTAATTACAGTTAGCAAGCTTAATGTTCACACCCTCAAGTGCATAGCCACTGGAATGCTTAAAATTAGATTGATTTTTATTTCAGTTTTCAAAGGTTATATCTTCTCATGCTAATTTGGGCCATGATTATTGGTTGTATTTCTGCATACAACTTGCTGTTCATCTTTTCAGTCTTTTCTTCCTTTCATGCTTGTTGTCTTTATTCTTTTTAGCTTCATGTGGTTGTCTCCAGGCAGTTCAACTTCTGTGTGAACAGAAATGTCCAATTAACATCAAAGATCTGGTACGTACCTCCTCTTCCATTGTGTTCTTCAGATGCTTAAGAACTTTTAGCACCCTCCACTCCAGTCACTCTCAGATGCAGCAGTTCAGAGCAATACTATGCTTATATTTCTTCTTGGATTTCTCTTGTGGAGGAAGTTCCTTTTGCAGTTTGCCATAGCAGAGGTGGGGTGGTCTTCCCCATCCTTCTGGGATTCGGAGGGAAGAACGAGGGGGAGTGAGTGAGTGGCTGCATGGTTCTGAGTTACCGTCTGGGTTTAAACCATGACAGCCTCTAAAGATGTCTTCCAACTAAGTTATTCTGTGCATGAAATTAAGTACTCTGTCTTGTATGTAGTTAAAATTACCATTTTTGTTGTGACGCTACTTAAAGTTCCAAAATCATGTCACAGCATTAAGCAAACATCAGAAGGCATTTCTGCTCTACTCCTAACGCTTTGCATTCCCAGTGGTCAAGAAAAGAATTAAAGTAAACCCAGCTACATTTATGATACATCAGAAAAAGGTGCCAATAGCATCTTGTTTGTGTTGTACAGAAGTAAGCTCATGACTGACCTTGAAATCTCAGAGTTCTATTTGTAAGTGGATGGATTATTGTTCATAGTTTCTTTAAATGCTTTCCTAGGATGGGAACATACCTCTGCTGCTTGCAGTACAAAATGGTCATACAGAAGTCTGCAAACATCTTCTGGATCATGGAGCAGACATCAACACCAGGGATAAAAATGGAAGGTACAGCAGGTTCAAATGTTAATTCTTCCCCAAGGCTGACTGTCAAATGAAGCTTTCTTCTTAAATCCTTCCCAAAGTAATTGTTTAGTGAAAACATACATAGTGAAATATATGTACACCAAAATAGTGAAATATATATTCACCAAAATAGTGAAATAATGCCTTCTGTACTATAGAGCATATCCTGATTGTTGAGAAAGCTTACAGAATTCTGCCAAAAGGAAAAGGTGAAACTATGCAACTGTAAAACTAATGTGCCTGTAAGATATCCCTCAGGCTACCATAGCAGTAAATCCCATGTGTAAGTAATTCCTACAAGAATCTGATTCATAGCACTTACCCACACATCACTTTGTACATGTCCCAGTTTTAAATACTGCTCTCTTCTTGTCATGACTTAGTTCCTGCAACTTAAATCCTAAAACTGTTACTTGGCACAACATCTGTGGAGGGTTCTTTTTTCACAGTGATACTGCCACAGCAGTGAAAGAAACACACAGCAAAGCTATGTAGTGGAGATACTGTTGTCTTAGAAGGTGCTGTTTAGAGATTTCCTGCATGAATAGATTAGTGTGCATGTGTCAGAAAACATTTTAAATAGCAGCATCCTTGTAGTGAAAATGCTTTAGTTTTGATGATACTGATGAAGATTTTAAACTTATGGACTATTTTATAACTGTGAAGATAAAGCAGGATGCTGAGAAGACGTGGCACGTAGACCTGATAAAAATCTTGATTATTGTATGTGACACAATGCTCATACTGTTCTTCAGCAGCACCTGGGAGGATAAGACTGGGCCCTAACTTGTTTTTTATCAGTCCAAACTTTATTATTGTGCTGTTTGTTTTCAGTTGTCTAAAGAAAAGCCCTTTGTCATTGGTGCTTTGAACCTGAGGTGCTGCCCACTCTGGGACCTCTGCCTTCTCCTCACTGTCTTACTGTTTGATCAACAGACAGCATTAAGAGTTTCTAGTTTAACGAGATGAAGGTGTTTCTGTCGTAGGTAGGACAGACCTGTGTTTTTGTATTTTCTCTTTTAAGAAAGTACTGTGTGTGGAAGCAAGAAAACAATACGACATGAAATACACCATTTTACTTCTTACTTTCCTTCTGATAACGAGAGTGACTACTCTTGTATCTCATGTTCACAAAAATGGTTTTTACTGAAAAAGGGAGAAGCCTTATTGGGAAAGGAAGGGGATAATCTTTGAAAATGGCATCTCAGATTTCATACCTTGTGCAGACTAAGCAAGTTATTTTGGTAATCTAAAATCATCCCTGTGACTCTGGAAGTGTTAGCCAAGTTGCCAGTCAGCACTACATTTTAGCACAGTGCTGCAACAGCCGTTGCTTCTCCAGGGCTCACCCACTATGGGGGGAGTATGTTTAATTCATCAGTCAAATAATTGTCTTAATATCTAGTAAATATTACCACTGTAGTAACTTTTCAGCTTCATGTCTTCACTGTGGAATGTTTGTCAGTGAACTTGCCTATCCTATTAAGGCATGCTTTCATACTGAGAAGGGAGAGTTATGCCCAAGCAGAAAAGCAGTATTAGGTGCTTGAAAGGTGTGTCTTTCTGTGTGTGTGTAATTATTCTGTACATCTCTTGTAACCCCTTCAAGTAATTGAGATACAGTCTGTTAGTAAAACAGTCCTTCTGTATGCTACCCTTACTGTAGGATCCGGCACTGTCTAGCTATCCTGTGTTGGAGAGGGGATCTACTGGTGCTCTAATGGGCCTTTTTTTAAACCCTGATCAGATCAGGGTTTGAGGTTTGTTCTGCTTTTTGGTTGAAATCTGTTTGTTTGTTTTGTCTTAAAAGCAACATGTGAAGGACAGAAGCAATGTAATAAACGCTTTCATGTGCCGCCACTTGCAGAGCTGTAATTGGAGTGTGTCAGTGAGATTTGATAGTCTGACTTTATCCTGCAGCCATTTCTATGTACGAGTCTCCTCTTAGCCTCAGGAACCCATTTTTAGACATGTTCGGAGACCTGTGCAAAGCATGCCAGGTCTTTGTAGAAGGTCCTGCGGAGGAGTGTGGGGAAGAGGAGGGACAGGTAGGCCAGTGTTTGTAAAGAGAAACCACAGTTACATATATGTGTCAATACACTTCGGTAAAATCTCGGGCCTTATTGCACAATAACTGTCACCCTTCTTTTCCTGAAAAAACAATGAGCTGCTGCTTAAAGAGTACACTCTTGACACTTAACTCTGTGTTTCTGTTTTGTCTGTTTTATCCAGAACTGCTTTAATGATGGCTTGTGAAGCTGGTAGCCTTAACATGGTGGAAGCCTTGCTTAAGAAAGGTGCAGATGTCAGTTTAGTAGATGTCTTTGGACACAATGCGCTGCATTACTCCAAGCTGTCCGACAATACAGGGATACAGAATCTCTTGTCATCAAAGTTATCTCAGGATGTGGGTATGTAAGAGATGTAGACCTGCAGTTTGTCACTTCTTGAACTGTCTGCATATGTGTTCACCAATGCAAAAAATTATTTCATAAGGTAGCTTGAAAAGTTTCAAAAACCATCTTCAGAGATGATCTGAGGCTTCCCAAAACAGGAAAATGTGATTTTTGCCATAGATTGTAATATTTAGCATGGGATAAAACACTAAGCAGGGCAGAAAAGGTGTTATGGAGGAAGAAAAGGTAAGCTGATGTAGCAGCATTATGAAGTCTTGCGTACAATTTGGAATAGATCCTTTCTTATTCCTACACCTGGGTTGGGGCAATCCCAGACACAGCTCCAGGCTGGGCAGAGAAGAGATTCAGAGCAGCCCTGCAAAGAAGGACTTGGGGGTGTTGGTCCATGACAAAATGAACATGAGCCAGCAGTGTGCGCTTGCAGCCCAGAAAGCCAACTGTATCCTGGGCTGCATCAAAAGGAGTGTGACCAGCAGGTCAAAGGAGGTGATCCTGCCCCTTTATTCTGCCCTCGTGAGACCTCACTTGGAGTACTGTGTACAGTTCTGGTGTCCTCAACATAAAAAGGACATGGAACTGTGGGAACAAGTCCAGAGGAGGCCACGAGAATGATCAGGGGACTGGAGCACCTCCCATATGAAGATTGGCTGAGAAATTTGGGGCTGTTCAGCCTGGAGAAGAGAAGGCTGCATGGAGACCTCATAGCAGCCTTCCAGTATCTGAAAGGGGCCTATAGGGATGCTGAGGAGGGACACTTCATTAGGGACTGTAGTGATAGGACAAGGGGTAATGGGTTAAAACTTAAACAGAGGACGTTTAGATTGGATATAAGGAGGAAATTCTTTACTGCAAGGCTGGTGAGGCACTGGAATGGGTTGCCCAAGGAGGTTGTGAATGTTCCATCCCTGGCAGTGTTCAAGTGCAGGTTGGACGAGGCCTTGGGTGATATGGTTTAGTGTGAGGTGTCCCTGCCCATGGCAGGGGGGTTGGAACTTGATGATCTTAAGGTCATTTCCAGCCCTAACCATTCTATGATTCTGTGTGAAAGAGTAACACAGAGCTCCTCAGCTGAGGGGTTGGAGAAGGAATTAATGCAAACAGAGGGTTTTATAGTCAAATTGATGGATCTCTGAAGTAGAAAGCTAATGTTCAAGGATGGTGCAAGACTATAGCAGCATAAGAATTGTCACAATCCTTCAAATTTTATCTCAACATGAAACCCCAAAAAACAGTAGAGAAACTACATGGTTCAAATGGAATTTGGAAATTAGAAGTGTATTTCTCAGATTTCAGACACACGATTTCAAAACCAAACAAAGTATTTATGGTGTTCAAAGTAGAGCTGAGAGATGGGTTAGCAAATGACAAGTAACTTTTTCTTCAAAGCTGTTCTTAATGCCACTTCTTTTCTGCTTCACAGATACAAAGTCACCAACGAGATCAAAACAGGTATTTGTCCTCTTGGTTTTAGAAATACAAAATATTGCCTTGTAATTTAAGAAAAAACAGTAATTGACTAGAAGTAGTCAGTTACTAGTAGTTAGTGTTTCTAGTAGTAAGTGTAAGTAGTAGGTCACTGTGAGGTGTGCTGCCATTGACGGCTCTGTAATATGGAAGATTTTTGTTGCTTGTTTAATGTTTCAGAAACATCACTTTTAGATTTAGCTTTTCTCTGTAACAGCAGCCAGCACGCTCAGTGAGACAAGGAAAGAAGGGCACTGTGTATGTGCATATCCATAACAGCAACATATACCACTTTTCTCGTGTGTAATGTAGGAGTTTAGCTTTTGGGCTCCCAATCTGTTTAAACTGTAAAGAAGATGATCTAGAAAAGTTTCCTGTTTCTGAAACATGCAATTGAAGGGTTATCCCTGGTTACGTCTTACTGGAGGACCATACCTGTGAGAATTCTAGAAGATTTAGACAAATTCATTTCTTTAATTTTCTATTTAGTGTTGTATCTTGGAGTGCAAGTAGACCTGCTGGTGGCTGGGAAGTGGATAAAGGTGCATTGCATTGGTTCATTCTTTCTCTGAGTGGAGACATGGGTTTTTCAGGGAGCTCAGGCAGAAGCTGGTGGAGAGGAAAGATGGTAGCTGTTAAGAATTGCATGTCTGGACTATGTATGAATGGAAGTCTTTAAGATCACTAGTGCTAAGCCTATTGCCAGCTGCTGCTTTTTCACTAAATCTTGTTTGTTTTCACTGAAGCATGGATTACAAGGGCGCAGGTTCTTATTGTCAGGCATGTTTAATATCTTTGTGTTAGTAGATGTGGTCTTTACATAGAAAAAATATATGAGGCACTGCATGAGCTGCAAGAGTTGATATTAATGTGGGATTTTTTTTACTTTTTATTTTACAAACAAAACAACTTGCTGGGACTTTACTAACAAAACTAACAAACCTACCTTTTCTGGCTGGTGAAACTTTCAGCATGATCAAGGCTCTAAATTAAGTTCAGAAAGAAGTGGAACTCCAAAAAAACGCAAAGCCCCACCTCCTCCTATCAGTCCTATTCAGGTAAAGATAAGACCAATTTTGAGATGCTTTTAAGGGATGAAAAGGGTTTGAACATGGTGTGAATGATGTGGGCTAGATTTGCTCTGTCACTGTTATTTTATGTGTTTGTCTTGACAAGTGTTCTTTTCCTGAAATTAGGATGACGCCATGAAAATACATGACATATGTGACAACATGTGACACATGGCACATGTTGGTTAGGTTAACTAAGTAAAATTGTTTGAAATGCAGCATGGTCTAAGATACAACTGTACAAATTTTACTGTACAATTGTTTCCTCCATCTAAAGTATAAAACATACATAAAATATATAGTAGAAAAAATGCAGTTTAGTAGTTAGGTTTAATATACCTGTATAGCAGCTACACTGCATATGTAATACTGACTGAGGAAAGCACTGAAAAATTTGAGCTGCTTTTTGAAACTGACTTAGTGCAGGAAAAAGTACTCTTTAATATGGGTGTATGTATGGGCACGCTACAGAGGTAGTTACATGTACATGTATGTATACATATTTATTTATATAAAATATTTTGCAGCTTAGTGATTTGTCTTCTCCACACTCATCAACATCAACTCCCATGACTGGAAAAGGGCAGGCTTTCTTTGCTGATCAAGTGTGCAAGGTATCGGTTTTCTTTTCTTATGAAGATTAGAGAAAGAAAGTATAGTATTTTAATAATTCATTTTGCTTAATGACCTATTTTGCTGTACAGTCTCCTGTGAATTAATTAGCTGAGTTTTAGGAACAAAAAGGAGTCCAAAATTACTTCAATGTCATTTATAAAGCAAGTGAGGATTACTTTAATGTTTACTGAATAAGTTAGGAATATGCTTATGAAAACAAGTATTAATGCTGTGAGAGCTCATTAGGTAGTATCAGTGACGTGCATGGCATTGTGCACTGCAAAAAGTAGAGACCCTTTCACAAAAAGATATTAGGGAAGTGGCTGGTTGTGTTCTGTCTAATCTTGACCTTACGGTAATGAAATGTTTGTTTTCTTTTAATACATGGCAATATACTGCTATTATTTATCACAGGGGCTGCATCTTTCCAAACTATCTATGAGATAGTTGCCCATATTTCATTAATATTTAATGAGAATTGGGGAATGGAACTTGAATGGCTTTAGCAGATCTTGAAATATTGGCCACCTGCTACAATTAAATAAGATCCCAGAAGTAAGAGAAATCCACTTTGGCAGTCTTTATCCATCAAGAACTTCACTGTTTATACTTCTCTTTGGTAAACTGTACAACTTTACATCTGCTTTTTGTGAAAGCATTTTGTTTTGGTGTCTCAACAGGAAGAATTCAGCTCCTTGGGTCGAGATAATAAAGACAGACTGAGTGACAGCACAACAGGTATACAATAACACTTCATAATTATTTTCCTATTTGGTGAGGTGGTTTAGATGGTGTGAAATGTTGCAATCTGATCAGAATTCCCCTGTGCCCTTCCACTTAGAAGCAGAAACACAAGAAGTACTTGGAGTAATGTTTTGTAATTTCACTGCCAGCTGCCCACCAAAACCTCCTGCTGCTTTTGTGTGATCTAAACACATTTTTGGGGAGAGTTTCTAGGAACAGTTTGCTTGCTCAGTTTGCTACACTCAGTCATCATGGGAACACACTGTTCAATTTGAAAGGTTAGAATAACTGGCTGGTATTCCAGCTTTTTTAAAGTTCTTTAATCTTTCGGTTTTATTCTCCAAAGGTGCTGATAGTTTGCTGGATGTGAGTTCTGAAGCTGACCAGCAAGATCTACTTCTGTTGATGCAAGCAAAAATTGCTTCTTTGACATTGCACAATAAGGAGCTGCAGGACAAATTACAGGTGGCTTATTTTTGTGCTGTTCTAGTGCTCTCTTTAATCTGCTAGCAGAACAAAGAGCTGCTTACCATTTTTAAAGAGATGTACTGTGAAGATAATTTAACGAGCTTGTTGATGGTAAGATCATGGAAACGCTCTGCCCCGAGGGATTAAGTCAGTGTTTTGATCATCTCACTTTTCCCATAAATTGCTGAATAACTTTGTTTATTATGATAACCACATTCTAAAAGATGTTGTTAACAGTTGTGTTAGCAGAGTTTTAATTTGCATAGCTTTGATTATTAGCTTATGGAGATCAGCCCAGACTTTCAGAGGAGCTTGGCACTTGCTGCCTTCCCTTGCTGTAGATGACTAAATGGGAGCAGCTGGGCTTTGAATTTTTCTAAAACTTTCTTCCATGGTGCTTTAATTGTCTGTCTCTGGAGGATGTGGCAACATTTCCTTGCTTACTCTGTTCTAAAAAATGTAATCGTGTACTTGCTTTCAGTGTGCCATTGTTTGGGTTTATTTTTTACATAGGAAAGAACACCTAAAGAAGTGGATTCAACTGTAGAATCTTACCATCCAGCCCAAACAGAGTTTGAACAAACAGCAGTTAGACAAAATGAGTTCTCAGTTCAGGAGCTCAAGTCTTCATTAAGTGCCACCCAAACTCAAGAAAAGTTGACAAGTCCCAGTGAGGTAAAAACTAAGTACCTCCAGGAAGACTTAAAGGATGTGCAGAGGAAATTAGAAAACTCTGAAGACAAAAGAAAGCAGATTGAAGCTCAGGTCTCACCTAGAGTCTCAGAAACAGATCATTTAAATAGCACAAACGTTTCAGAAAATGGTTCTGATCTTAACCTGAAGTTCCAAGGTACTCAAAACAGGTATGAGGAAGCTGTGAAAGAGGGTTTGAATGTACAAAGGCAAATGAAGCTGGGTCTTGTTTCCTTTGAAAGTGAAGAAACCAGTTCTGATATGAGTAGGTTAAAGGTTACATGTGAAGAAGTTGAAATGCTTAAGCAAGAATTGAAGAGAGCGTTGGAGGAAGGTGAAAGACAAAAAGAGAAAGTGAGAGAGCTACAGAAAAAGTTTGAAGAAAGAGAGCAGAATGTGGGAAACAAATTATCTGTGGAAGAGTGTGAGGAAATGAAGATGTCTTATTGTTCAGTTATTGATAACATTAATCAGGAGAAAGCATTGTTGATTGAGAGGTACAAAGAAGGGCAAGAAGAAATTAAAAGGCTACAGGACAAGCTGAAAAATCAGACACAGTTGGAATCCAGTGCTGAAGCTGGAGAAATGAAGGATGTGATGCACAGAATGATAGATGAGCTCAATAGACAACTTAGTGAATTATCTCAGTTGTACAAAGAAGCCCAAATAGAGCTTGAAGGCTATAGGAAGAGAAAAACTCCAGATGATATAGCTTTGGACTACATTCCTAGAGAAGAACATGAGAAACTGATGCAAGTAACAAGTTCTCTGAAATACAAAGCAGAGAGTGAATTGTCAGAAATGAAATCCCAGTACACAAAAGCATTAGATGAAGCAGAAGAACTAAAGCAACTGTTAGATGCTCAGAAACAAAACTCTTTGCCCATTACTGAACACCAGCAGGTGATGAATGCACTTGGAAACACTCTGAAGGAAATGGAGGAAGAAATAAATGAGCTCAAAGGGCTGCTTACCAACAAGGAAAGTGAAGTAAGAAACTTACAGAAGGAATTACTGGAAGAAAAGGCTGCAATTAATGAAGCGATGGTACCCAAGGCTACGTATGAAAAGCTGCAGTCGTCACTAGAGCGTGAAGTTAATGTTTTGTCATCCAAATTGAAGGATATAATCCATGAGAAGGAAAAAGTGTACTTAGATGCCATGCAACTGAGAAATGAAGTTTCTCACCTGAAAGAAGAGAAAGAAGGTATGCATACTCTGCTTGAAGCAAAAGATCGGGAGGTGGCTGATCTACAGCAAAGGTACCATCAAGCTCAAGAAGATATTCTTCAAATGAAAAGGTGTTCTGAAAGCTCATCAAAACTAGAAGAGGATAAAGATAAAAAGGTTAGTGATTCCCTGCACTGCGAGTAGTCACTTGAGTTCAGACTTCAAAACTTGTTGCATGGTGCATGGGTGACCTAATAGACAATTCTCTGTCAAAAGTCATAGAGTGGAGTAACTTTTGAGTGCATTTGCTATCTAAAAATTCAGATGTCAAAGTCAAAGACGTTTTCAACATGTTTGACTCTACAGTCGGCTTCTCTCCCCTGTGGAGATATGAATGGTCTTTCAGTTTATATATTTGAAGTTCTGCTTAGGTTGGGTTCACACTATTCAGGCAGCTGAAGTCAAAGAAGTGGGATTTACAGCAGGAAGAGATTCCAAAGGAGACAAGAAAACAAAAGATCGGAAAGGAACAAAATTTACTATTTTCATTCCACTAAGTCATCTCAACCCTAGCATTACTTCACTGTTTTTCTTCTGCAGTTACAGTATCTCTTACTACAAATTTCTTTATAAAAAGCTATGTATTTTGCTAGCTGTGAATAGCTGGTTTATTTTTGGTAGATTTCTGTCTTATGTTCAGCAGCAGTATTTGTAAATGTGGTAAATGCAGTCCATGTCTGTAAATATTCCTGGCTTCCAGAGCAAGAAATGCATATTTATAGAATCCCAGAATGGTTTGTGTTAGAAAGGACCTTAAGATCATCTAGTTCCAACCTCCCTGCCATCAGCAGGGATGCCTTGCACTAAATCATGTCACCCAAGCTCTGTCCAACCTCACCTTGAAACCTGCCAGCAGTGGAGCATTTACCACTTCCTTGGGCAACCAGTTCCAATGCCTCACCAACCTTACAGTAAAGAACTTCCTCCTTATATCTAACCTGAACTTCCTGGTTCAAGTTTAAACCTGTTACCCCTTGACCTATCACGACAGTCCCTAGTTAAGAGTCTCTCTCCAGCACCCTTGTAGGCCCCCTTCAGATACTGGAAGGCTGCTATGAAGTCTCCACGCAGCCTTCTCTTCCTCAGGCTGAACAGCCCCAACTTTCTTAGCTAGGAGCTGGGTTAGAGAAGCACTGTAACCTTTTGCTTACATGATATCTCTGTCCATTAAGTTTTCTTACATCCTGGTTTTCCCCACATCTTAAATGTGAATCACGATGAGACCCACAAGAATATACAGTATGCCTTGCAGCTTGTCATGAAGAGCTATTTTTTGTTTCCCTAGATCAATGAAATGTCCAAGGAAATTAGCAAATTGAAAGAAGCATTGAACAGCCTTTCTCAGCTTTCCTACTCAACCAGTACCCCCAAAAGACAGAGCCAGCAGCTGGAGGCATTGCAACAACAAGTGAAGCAGTTGCAGAACCAACTGGCGGTAAGTGTAATAGTTCTGTAAGCCCACCGTTATTCCCAGTTCTCTGAAGATACATGTGCCATTCTTCACTCTGCCTCATTTAAAATGAGAGTACAAGGAAAGGGATTTTCATCCAGAAATACTGTAATTCCTCTGTTTGTCTGATACATTTAAGAATCTGCAAATCACAAATTACTCTTCAGATATAGTCTAATCTGAAGATTTTTTCCCCAATACACCCTCTCAGATCAATAGTGAGGCCAAGTTTGTGTACTTGTAGTGGAATGTAGTGATCAGACCTGCTGCTGGAACCCTGATCTGTGAAAAATAGGGCAGATGTGCAGTAGATCTGTGCATTTTCTCAAAAACTTTTATCAGCTGAAATCTTTGGGTGTTTAAAACAAGTTTGACTTTCTGGAAGAAAGTAGTCACTGTAGGCATGAAGCTTCGAATCAAGCAAATTCATCTTCTTATAGGGAAGCACAGTTTAGTATCTGAAATTATGAACTGCTTAAATATTTGTCTTTAACTGTATTTGGTTTTGCATCAAAGGTCCAGTCCTCTAAGCTGGGTTGTGTCGTAATTGCTATTGAGAGCAAAACAAAAGCTTGAGAGAGCTTGCCTCTCCCAGGGAGCACTGAAGTTCACTGCTGAAGGTGAAAAGAAGGTAGTACTCACCAGAGGCCTCTGTCAAGATCTCTGAAGTGACTCTGAAAGGAGAATTCCCAGCCTGACATGCTACATTGCTCACCTGGTGTCAGCTTTCCTACCTTCCCCAGCAGACAGAAGGAAAAGCCAATATGCATATGGGCCAGAAAAATTCCCTTGCAGTGAGGAGGCATAAGTAGGCAGACAGTTAAGTAGTGCACTTTGTCAGTGTAAAGGCCTACACTCTTTCTTATCCCAGTCCACCAGGTCCAAAAGAACCCTTTATCTACCACTGCTTAAGGACCAGCAAAGTAGTATAAGATGCAAAGATACACAACATATCAGGAAAGTGGTCAGGATTTAACACAAGACAGAAGCATTCTTTCCTTCCTGTAGGCTAGCTTTCCTAGCAGTTTCACATTGATTTGAAAAGATGGCTTCTGGGATCTCTGGTCATGGAAAATAAGATGGGTGATCCTTGTTTGATTGTAGAGTAATTAACTGAGGATTTCTTGGGTTAAGGCCTCTGTAAGCGCTTCCTCTTCCCTGGGAAGCCATTAGCTGACAGATGGGTCATTAACTGCAGGAAAGAGCTTAGTTGCAGTTGGAGATTGATTTGTCAGAATTTTGTTGGTTCTCCTCAATTCTGGTTGCTGATAAACTCAGGAATATGTGCTCCTTCCACATGTTTGCAGCTCACTGCTTCTTAACAACTAATGACATCTCACCCGCTTTCCTACTGGGATGGGTAAAATTACAGTGTTTCTGTGGGCCACACTGTGACGCATATTGTGTTTTGGATGGCTAGTGGTACAGTACTTCTGAGCTGCTTTTCCGTGCATGCATAAGACTGTGGTTTGTAGTGCCCCAGAGATGTCTAAATTTAATTGGGAAGTTCTGAATTCAACGGTTGTGAATGCTCTGTGACTTCCTGCTATTTTATAGGAAACAAAGAAACAACATCAGGAAATCGTCTCAGTTTACAGGATGCATCTTCTCTATGCTGTGCAGGTATGGATGCATATTGTCAGTTACACAGTGTTGGTATTTTAATGAAAGATGTTTCTTCTGCAGATCTAGTAAAAGCCTTGCATGTTTTAGTAAAGACATCCTACCTAAAAGGTGTGGCTGAGCACAAATTTAACACTGATTCCTTTTGGGAAATTGATCTAATTAATTTACAGACCTCAAAAATAGTTTATAAATCTTCTTAATGAATAGAGAGATACTTGAATTCTTTTCTTCTTTTTCCCCGTGTCTAGGGTCAAATGGATGAAGATGTCCAGAAAGTGCTGAAACAAATTTTGTCAATGTGTAAAAGCCAATCACAGAAAAAGTAAACAAAAAAACCCCTAGGAAAACTCCCATTGTTTATTAATCCTGTTATGGGTGTTTATCTAGATTTGCCTTAACATTAAGATTTTAAATTGGCAATTTGCTGCTTTTGTGTTATTGTGCTGTTTCTGAGGGGGATTTTTTGTCTGTGTCTACCACTTCCCATGTGTGTTCATGTGTGCAGTAACTAAGCACATGCCTGCTTTTCACATCCAAAATACAAGTATGTGCTTCAGACTTTTTACTTGGACCACTCTATGTCATGTTTACCCTTAAAGTACTTTCTAGCTTCCTCCAATAGAGGAAGGTTAATCTCGAGGAAAGCACTCGTGTTGCCTGAGTAAAGGTGAAATTCTCTATAAGGTCTTCTGTACTGTTTATAAGCTGCATCTTGTTATTGGGGATTAACTTGGTTGTTTGATGTTGTAGCACACGGATTCCTGACTTTTTGCCATATGCAGTCTTTGGCAGACCAGAAGTGAGGTATTTATGCTACGACAGAACATCAAACAGCTATACTTCTTAGTGTAATATTATTTAAGATTAACACAACGTAAGGTAGGTGTCCCAACCCATGCAATGCACTAAGTGCACAGAAATTAATCCATGCTTCATAGTTTCCTTGAACTGCCCGGTAGTGGAGTGAAACTATTTCAAAAAGGAAAAATCATTAGTTTAAGGAAGTTCTGTACAAAAGCAGTGCAGAAACGCCTGTATAAACAGCCCTTTATGATAGGTTTAGCTATCTATGCAAGTGTTGGCCATGAAGCTCAGGAACAAAACCAGAACATACACTTTAGACAAGGGATTCTAATGAATACAGGATGTTTACAGTGAATGTCAATGCCTCATACTTCCTAACCTCACTTTTGTAAAGACCTTCTCTTCAGTATATTTTTATTGGCTCTATAATGTTTGTTTGTTTTTTTTGTAACTAAACCATTTTTTCTACATAATGTTTGCATTAAGCTTATTAACAAATATTTTTAGGTAATCGTGTTGTAGAGTTTCTTCTTATATCCCCAAGTATTCACTAATACTGAAGCATAGTGGGGTGTTTTCAGTTCGTAAAAGATCTGTATGGAATAATAGACCTGTCTGTCAGTGTGGTCCAGAGCAGTGAAGCGTCAAATGCAGTTCAGCCTCCTGTTTGAAAAGATGTAGAAATGATAGGTATAGAACAGCAAAAGGTGTCAAAAATTTCTGCATGTTGTTTCTAGAGGCCAGGGGCACCAGTAAAGCCTTTGTCAGCACTTTTGAATTTCATGACGAATAAAAATGCCTGATGTGGTATAACACGAAACCATGGAAAAGTGTTCCTAAGCACACACTGCACTTGAGGGTACAACCATTCTAACTCGCTTACGGCTTCAGTATGGTATTTTTATTATTCCTCTTAGTGGATGTGTCTCTAATAGAGAAATATTCCAGA
This sequence comes from Neopsephotus bourkii, assembly GCF_033783945.1. Lineage (NCBI taxonomy): Eukaryota > Metazoa > Chordata > Aves > Psittaciformes > Psittacidae > Neopsephotus > Neopsephotus bourkii. Next base: position 23,380 of record NW_026900840.1, on the reverse strand, counting down.
GCTGTGTAATCAGTGGAGTTTATATAGAGTTGTAATATGACAAAGAGTCAGCAGTGCCTCAGGCTGGCTGTACTCATAGTGCACTTATACCAGATAATTCCTAACCCTGGCAAAACTAAAAGCAAAAATTAAAATCACACCTTTGCATTAGTTAGACCTTGGTGTTACTTTCCTTGGGTGGTTTAACTCATGCCTGCTAATTTTTAACAGTATTTTGTAGTTAGATGGTTTTGAAAATGCTCCAAAGAAATGTGAAAAGAATTTTGCTGCAGCACTTCAAAATGAACAACAAGATTTCACGCATGCTAATGCTGCAAAATATAAAACTTGATGAACCATTTTGTAGGTTGGCTGATGGATTTAGTCTTCTACTTTGTTTTTGGTTTGTATATTTATTACACTTATCTTTGTGGAATATTGAAAATTATATACTATAGCATAGCAAGTTTCTTTATATGTAATTTGCAAGAAGTTTCCTTATGCAGCAAATAAACTATTTCCATTTTTTTCATCTTCTTTTCGTGTGTTCATTTACTTTCTGTAGTGAGGAAAATCTCGCTACACTGTTACAGCAGAAATATGTTCTGTATCTCATGTTTAGGTAACTGTCGGATGAAACATGGTTTTCTCCCTGAAACTGCAACTCAATTAATGACTTCCTTTTTCTGTCCTTAGAATAGAATCCACTTCAAACCCTGTGCAACCAGTTTTGCACATTCTGCCTGATTGGTAAGTGCAGAACCATTTCTCGTGTGGACATCCTGCTAGAAGTAACACAGGTTTTCCATTCACCACTGGCTGCATTCCAGCTAAGTTTAAAGCTACCTTAGAGCAGTAGCACGAACTGGTGCTGTCTTTCAAAGCTACCTTTCTCTATCAGCACTTCACACAGAACTACAGTGAAAGTATGTATATGTATAATGCACATGGATAAATGGATAAGTTTACTTCTCTTTAAACTTAACAGTAGTTACACAGTCAGCCCTGTTGCCTTTTGTCATCTCTCCCGAGTTATAGTTAAGAAACTGTTTTTTCAGTAACTTTTTTGCTAATAATATCATCCTGTCTGAAAGGCAGAACACACAAATAGCAGGAGCTGCACCTTGCTCCGTTACACCCTCGACTCTGCAAGCAACTCAGCACTGGGTTTCCTCTGAAGAAGGCTGTTGACAAACTGGTATGCAGAATCTGTTCATGGTGAGATCACCTAGCAAGAAAGATCATAGCTGCTTTGATGGCTTTTGTGCCATTATAGGCAATGAGCCTGCTGCCTACTATCTCCTGTGTGAATTGCTGTTTGTTTTCCATGTGGATGCCCATGATCCCACTCTGTTTTTTTTAGGAGCAGACCTGTGACAGTCCTGTATTTTACTTCCAAAGCTGGTTGTTGCCACCTTTGGGAAGAAGTGCTTCCTAAGCATCGTCTTGTTCTTTTCCTCACCAAAGTGTATGCATGCTCCCACTACAACTTGTGGCTATTTCCTGCTCACAGGTTCCTTACGCAGTAAAAGTGGTCCTTGGTCCCCCTGTACCTGGTTTGGGTATGTTTTGTGTCCTGTCTGTGGAGAACATCAGTGTCATTCCCCTGAGGCTGGCTTTTCAGAGGAACAGGAGATTGAGGGTAAAAGAAACAGTGGCCAGATGGTTTATTCAGGTAACTCACGGGTAGGGGCACAAGGGGAGAAACCAATGTTACCTCTTGCTGGCTGAGCATGGGACTCAGTGGTGGCAGACGGGCCTGCTGGCTTCCCTTCCATTGCTCCTCAGGCCAACTAAGTGCTACATGTCAGCACAAGACAGCAAAAGCCAAGGGGAAGGCCACGCTGCCATGTGCTGCAGTAAAGCACAACACAGTGCCCTAGCAGGAGCAACCAGGAGCAGGATAGAGGAAATGCTGGCTGAAATCTTGTCAGGTGCTGCATTGCTATGGGGAGCTGTGCTTTAATTTTAAAGCCTGTTTCATGGTGTATGTTCTCCTGAGCACTGGCTGGCTGGAGGAAGGAGGGAAGTGGGGTGTGATTTCATTGCTATGAATATTTCAGAGCTAAATAAATTACTATTGCTATATACACGTTGTGTTTAGGCTGTAAGAGCTGCTCTCTGGGAGCCTTTGGCAGTCTGGGGTACCGGGCTAAACAGTGCAGGAAAGAGGAGGCTAAGCAGAGGCTGGAGGACCAAGTGGGCCACAGGAGGAGAGTGGTGGAGCAGGGGTGAGTTTTTGCCCATCTGACCTGCCCCCAGGAGATGCCTGGGCTTGCACTGGGCCAACCAAGACAACTGGTTGAACATGCTCATTGCAGTGAGTTGAACTAGATGACCTTCAAAGATCCCTTCATAACCCAACCTATTCCAGGATTCTGTGAAAGCATCCTGGGGCTTTCTTCACGCTGATGCCAGCCATCATCGAAGCAAAAGGCAGACACAAAAGGCTGGAGCAATCTGCCCTTAAACGTGACAGGGACCCATGTGCTGCAGGAAGGAATGGCTGCCTCAGGCAGTGTGGCCAGGCTTCCCAGCATGTGAAAGGTCCTGGAGCAGAGGCAGCCTCTCCTGGCTCTGGCTGTCCGCGGAGCAGGGGCCTGCTGCTATGGGAGGTCTCTGGACCCAGACTGCAAAGCAGTGGCACAGTCACGGTGCTGCACATGGGATGAACTCATGGAAAAGCTCCTGGAGGAGGTGGGTGCAGCGCAGCAGACATGGTGTAACCCAGCACATGTCCTGCAGGCACAGGCATAACCCACCAAGTTTCTTCAACCGAACAGGAACAGGTTGGAGGCTCTTAGGACAGATCAGTGGTTGGAGTCCGCTATTCACTGTGGTTTTGGTCTGCCACACAGAGCACTAAAAGCGTCATGCCACAGTTCAAGAGTTTGAGTCCCTGGAAACCTTCATCTAAAGCAGCACTGGTTCTGCAAACACGGGTCACTGTAGGTGCTCATGGGCGCAAACCAACTCTCAGCACAACATTTCATAGAAGTGAAGTTTAAAAATGCTTTTCTTCATCCCTGCCTCCTCCTCCTCTTCTGTTTGGGTCCTGCAGTGATCCTTTTGAAAATAATGAAGATACTCAGTACAGACTATAACCATACTTTATTCTGGTTTTATGTCCATGTTCTTTTCAGAGCAGTAACAGATTTATTCTCCTCATGTTAACAGTCATTTCCATAAACCATCTGGATTAGAATGATATACACTGGTGAACTGCAGCTGAAGTGAATTAAAATTTGTGATTTAATAAGTTTACTTATCTGAGGAAGCCTAAGATACACTTTTTGTAGCTACAGAATAGTCCTACCTTTCTGCTGGCCAGAAAGCCATGTGCATTGAATTCCCCAGGTTACAGTAGTGCGTGACAAAGTATCTGTCAGGAGAAATGATGTTTTCAGTCTTGTTGGACCCCGTGATGGGACCCTCAGGTGGTGTGTCACCAACATCAGGCTCCTCAATGGTTGTGTTTGCCCCTTTGTACAAGCAGCAGAGGTTTGTCCTCAGTCCTGCAGATGCCAGTCCCCAGTTGCACCAGGGGCTTCAGGAGGGTCTGTTTTGTGACACAACTTGTCTTTTCTGAGGCATTTTATGGCAATGCATCTGCCACTGTTTACAAACCGTTGGCTGCCCTGACAGACTCCTACTTGATGAGTTTAATGCAGGTATTTACACAATCATCAGTTTTTCAGTCTATTATTTTAAAAGCCTGCTTGCATGCTGATCTGTCCAAAGTCACAGCATTTGCCTTCCCTGTACATTTTCCAACAGCTTGAAATGCTCAGACAGTTGGTAATGGGGCCTCCTACCAGCAGCTGGAGATTGGAAACAAACAGGCACATCTCATTGACATCATCCCCACAAGGAGCTTGGGGCTGGAGCCCATCTCCTGCCTGTGTCCCCCACCATCACAGTGTGTGTTCTTAACCCTGCCCGGAGCGATGCTGCAGCTGGTACCTTGTGCTCAGCAGCTCTCAGGAGGCAAGCGTCAGTGCAGCAGAACTCAAACGTGCTCTTATGGGAAGCTGTCTCTTTGGTGTGGTCACTCTTCCTTTTGGGATTCTCCAGAACTTTCCCTGGTAATGGTTAGGTTTGGACCCACCACACTCTTCTTGCATCCCTTGTCCTAAAGCAACAGTCCTGCACCCAGCTGGACACAGGGAAGCCCTGCCCTAAAATGCCTGGATGAATTCCTTCTCTGTAAGCACTTTGCAGCCCATCAGGAGGCACCTCCAAGGAAGAGGCTGGAGAGCAAGGAGGGAGCTGGATTTAGCTGCATTTTCCAGACAAATAAGAAGAAAACATCCCTGAGCTGAACACAACATTCCTTCTGGTTTGGGTCCCCCCTGCAGCTGGAAAACAGTGTGGGGAGTGAAAACACAGAGCACAAAGGTCTGCAGTGCCTTGTTCCTAGAAATAGCTCCTCTGGGCCCTTGCTGTCCGCTGCATGCCGCAGCTGGGTAAGAGCACAGCTGGCCAGATGTTGCAAGGCCAGGTGCAGATGTGCCTGTGTACATGTTTCACAGCAGGAAGGCTGCAGCAGGACAGCAGGTCCCTGTGCTAATGGAGAGGGCAGCATGCCCCTCAGTACTGCTCCTCCTGCCCTGTCCCACACCATGGGCACAGGGCTTGGGAGTGGAGTCACCCTGGTGCCCTGCACTGTCCAAAGGCAGCTGTACAGTGTCCACAATGCTTCTAGAACTGCAGTTCTGGCTGCCATGTGAATAGAGCATGTCATGCCCAACAACTGGTGAGGGGCAGGCTGGCAGTCCTTTCCACTGATGGGTCTCTGGCTGTACATCTGCATAAAACCATGCAGGATCACCCAGCCTGGCTTGTAGCATGGAAAAGCCTTCAACCAGCTGATGACAGCATTTAAGAGAGCCAGAGCTCTCTGTGTCAAGTTAAACAACTTAGTGTAAAACTGTGAGTTGAAGAGAATCACCAAGAGAAGAATCTGAGATTCATCAGATAGATACACCTATAAAAGCTGCCAGCAATACACCCAAATGCTAGAACAAGACCACCACAATCATTACACTGCTCAGTATGAACCTTGCCATGGTGTTAGCTCAGGCCAGCTAGCAGTTTCTGCAATTAACAGCCCAGCACAGCTCTGTATCAGCCCACTCCTGTTTGCAGGTGGCCCTGCACCTTGCAGTGTTTTGTGCAATGTAAACCCAGCTGTGCAGTGCCCCAACCCCTCTGTGCCCCAAAGCATCTCATGCAGTATATACAGAGCCTTGGGTGACATGGTCTAGTGTGAGGCATTCCTGCACAAGGCAAGGGGGGCTGGAACTAGGTAATCTTAACCTCCTTTCTAACCCAAACCATTCTGTTACATACACAGGTAAGTGTAGCCTGGAAGCCAGCATGAGCACCCTCAGCCTGCACTGCTGGGTTCTGTGGGAGCAGCTTTGCACCAGAAGGCTTTCTCCTATTCCTGGGTTGCACTGAGCTGTGTGTGATATGTTAAGAGGTCTGTCTCCTTGGACAGCCCTCTGGTTCCCAAGCAGACAGAGGAACTGCGTGTTCCTGCAGCAAGCTCCCTGCAGTTAATGCCTGATGGGGTGGAGTGGCTTCACACCTCCCATAGTGCTGCAAATCCATTGCTGCACTCCATTGACATTTAGGGGGTAAAATCCATGCATATATGGAGACAGCTTTATTATTTAATTAGGTAAATACAGGAAATGCATTGAGGCCTCCAGCTTTCTGCTGGTCAACCCCCCCAGTCTCACCTGAGCTGAAAGGGTAAGAGGCTGCTAAATTCTCCATGGAGTTATTTCCTCATCCCTCCCCTCAGCTTTAGAGCAGACTAGAAAGCCCAATACACCCTCCAGGTTCATCTGCAAGACCCCACCACCAACAATGCAAGATTAACCTCTATATTTTGACCAGTGTCTCACTGGGGTTTTGATCTGCAAAATAAATGATTGGGCTTGGGGCATTTCTTAAGCGCTGACGCCAACTCACCACACTGCCATGTGCTGTGCCACTGAAGGGAGTGACATTCCTCGTGGATATTCACTGTCCATTTATACATAAGCAACTATTCTTCCCTCTCCCCCCCAAAGGCAGATTCATGTGAGTTTCTGTCTCAACAGGAAGGCGTCAAGCCTCTATTCTGGAATACCTCCATTTAAAAAATAGTCTCATATTTGTTCAGTTCAAGATTAATGTTTTATCAGCAAAAGTGCTGTTCAGTGTTACTGCTACTATTCATACATACTTGTTTTGGTAAGACCCATCTCCTGAATTCTTAGGGGTTTACAAGCTGCTACAAAATGATGCTCAAAACACTTAAAGGAAATAGCATGTGGCTTATTTAAATTTTTCCAACTGCTTTGCTAACCTTAGTGAAGACCTATCTAGTGTATTTCCTTATTTCCTTATCCTTAAAATGTATTTCCTTATAAATCCGTATGCAATTTTTTCCTGATTCCTTCCCATTATAACTTCGAAAAAGAGGTTTAGAACTCAGTTCCTGTTGGACAATTCTGTACTCAACAGTCTTCACAGATCCAAATGGCTGTGTGGCTGGGCCTCAGCATGTGGAAGCCAAAGAGACACAAGAACTTCTCAACATATTGGGAGGAAAGAGGTTAACACTAGCATTAGCACCACTAATCTTTTCTTGCATAAAGACGGTTAGGACCAGGAGCCAAAGGCATTATTTTGTCTTCCAGTATCTTGGCAGACTGACAGGACCCAAGGTCTGTGGGCAGTCATTTTCAGGCAGAACAAAAGAGAAGCCTTCTGAAGACTGGGGGTCAGTTTTTACTCTGAAAAGCACAAATCAAAATAGTGGGAGGAAAAGTCAACTTTGAAGCCTCTGGATCTGGGTTGACCAGAGCCCCAGATGTCAGAGCAGCCAGGCAGCACCTCCTACAGCTGACTGAACCTGGGTGGAAAATGCTGGTTGCAGTTCTCACCTCCAGGAACTGCTCTTAGTTTAGACAAGTACATGTACCATTTTATAAGAAAAGAGGTGGGCAAAATCTGGATTATGACAAGTCACACACCAGTTAATTTCTGGTATTTTTGTGGTGTTCTAACTACTTAGGATATTATTTCCATGACCACTGTTAGTAGATCACAGGACAGATTTTTAAAGTACTATTTTAAGATGTAATAGAGTACATCTGTAGGCAATTACATAAAAATACAAATGTTAAGCCACAGTAATGTCCTTGAACACAATACAAGGAACTCTGATACTCTAAAATAAACCATACTAAGAAAGTGATGTGTTCTGGTTTATTTTTATCCTGTCACTCAGCGATTATGTAAATCATTCTTACCACTCAGTAGTCTGGGATAATATAACTCCCAATTGAGACTATAACACGTTTTCTTTACTGAAGAAACCAACACAATAAGCCAAAATTCAAAACATAAAAGACAGTAATTAAGAATAATTTAGAATATTACTATGTATCCTTATTAGTCCTGTAGTCCAAAGATTAGTGATTGTTTTTCAAATGTAAAATTTATTGCAATAAATGGATGATCTGCATGGAAGACAATAAAAGTGAACTGCTGACACTGTGTACTCTCAAAGTATACTCTTGCTGACACAAGCAAGAGACAAAAAATGGTCAACAAAAGCATCTGAACTTAAATAAACCCAAAGAACTTGGATTCTATTGGACTGTGGAGCAATCAACTTGGTAACATATGAACATACTGTTTTCACATGTGCAAAGTAGGACCTCATCTTCTGGCAAAACCAAAATTTGACTACAGTCTACGGCTGTAGAAACCACCCACAGATCATGGAGCTCTTAGATGCCTTCACATGGTAGCAAGGCAGGAGGACTTCAGTCTCCCGCAGTGTGATCTGCAGTCTCTGCATATGGTTTGACACCCATCTAGTTCAGCAGACATCCTGCTTTGAGCAGGTTGTTTGCAACAACAACATGAATGTGAGCCAGCTTCAGTGTGTGCTCGCAGCCCAGAAAGCCAACTGTATCCTGGGCTGCATCAAAAGGAGCGTGACCAGCAGCAGGTTGAAGGAGGTGATCCTGCCCCTCTACTCTGCTCTTGTGAGACCTCACCTGGTAGTATTGTGTGCAGTTCTGGTGTCCTCAACATAAAAAGGACACGGAACTGTTGGAACAAGTCCAGAGGAGTCCATGAGGATGATCAGGGGACTGGAGCACCTCCCATATGAAGACAGGCTGAGAAAGTTGGGGCTGTTCAGCCTGGAAGAGAGAAGCTGCATGGAGACCTCAGAGCAGCCTTCCAATATCTGAAGGGGGCCTATAGGGATGCTGGGGATGGACTGTTTGGTAGGGACTGTAGTGACAGGACAAGGTGTAAAGGGTTAAAACTTAAACAGGGGAAGTTTAGATTGGATATAAGGAAGAAGTTCTTTACTGTAAGAGTGGTGAGGAACTGGAATGGGTTTCCCAGGGAAGTTGTGAATGCTCCATCCCTGGCAGTGTTCAAGGCCAGGTTGGACAGAGCCTTGGGTGGCATGGTTTAGTGTGAGGTGTCCTGCCCTTGGCAAGGGGGTTGGAACTAGACGATCTTAAGGTCCTTTCCAACCTAACTATTCTATGATTCTATGACTCTAACAGAGAGGTGTGAAAGGAGAAGCACAGCTTTTGACCCAGTACAGCCTACCTCACCGCTTTGCAAAGCTGGCCACTGCAGAAAACCCTCCAGAAACTGTATTCCCTTTTCAGTGAGTATGAGAATAGGTCCATTTATAGCAGCGACACAAATACACCACTCCATGGAACACAGGCAGACATTCCTTTACTGCAGTTTAGGAGTCCCTCCTGTTGCTGAAAAAGTCTACTGAGAAAGTAAACTAATTTCACAAATAATTTCAAATATGAAACTTTTCTCTCTCCTTATGATTCTTAACAGAATTACTAGAGAGCAGCAGTGCAGGAACTGGGACATGTACATACAGAAACATTTCAGCAGCAGCATTCTTGTGGATGTGTAATGAATTACTAGACACAAAACAACAGTACTGCCAGAACAGCTATGAGTAAGTAAATCCTGGCTTCTAACTTAGTTTACAAGCTCAACATCAGTACTGCAGGCAAAAGGGTAAATTGGTATCAGATGAAATTACACAGAATTGAGTTATATTAAGAATTAATTAAGATGAGGAGTCTAGTGTCTTTACCAGCAAAACATGTCAGCATTTGCCTGAAAGAAACCTCCTGCTGCTGTTAAGAAATCAGTTTGAAAACGTCATCCTCTTTCAAGATGGATTTGGTTTTAAGTCACTGAAAGTTAACTGGCTAAGATACAGAAAGCATTCAGATTTTCCCCTATGAAATTACTTAGAACAAGCCAAAAACAAGAAAGAAAAACCAAAACACAAATAAAAATTCTTGCAGAACACTGTAAAAAGCAGCAATTTATTACATAAACACCACTTCAACATCTGTGCGAGAATCAGTGGCTAGAGACAACCAGCTCTCCTATTTGCTTTTTCAAACTCAGTTTTTTGAGTCAAGGCTAAGAAATGTTTGTGAGGTAATAAAAAAGAAGAGCTAAAAAACTTACAATATCAAGTCTATTAATCTTTACAGCTTTCACTCAGCTTTATAGAAAAATACACTGTTTTATATATCCATAAATATAATACAGACACCAAAACCACACACCTACATCTCTTCAGTAATACTCTCATCAGGGCAACAATAGTATTCTACAAAACAGATCTGTCCATCTTCATTCCTAATCATATACTGCAGTGAAAGAAATCCTTGAGTATCTGTTCTAATGGACACCTTACACGATAAAGCCAGTGCCTTTGTAGATGGTTTAAGCAAAGAAATCTTGTACCTGCAGCAAAAAAAAAACCAAGTCATATGAAGAAAATAAGCTATTCAGGAAGGAGCTGAAACATTACTCCCAGTTAATTACTGAAATTAACTCCCAGTTAAAGCCATAGGAAAACTAGAATAATAGAAATTAACCAGAATCATAAAAAAAAACGATTAGCAACATGCTAATTTGATCTTTTTCTGGTAATGACATTGGACAGACAGTGCTATTCCTTAGCTTTTGTTCACAAGCACAGGCTTTTATCAGATGGGAAGTATTTCCCTCCTTGCCTGGACTAGTGAATTAAATACAGTAACACAAAAAAGGGTTTTTGCAAACTTTCCAGCAAGAAAAGTTTAAAACTGGGACATGTGCATTTAGAAAAGTACAATAAACAAGAAAAGTTTAGAACATATGATATTCCACAGAGGGCACTGATCACAGACTTCCTAACCTGTTTGTCTGGGTCTCGTTACAGTGGAATACTTCTATCAAATCAGAGTCCTTAGAGTAGTCCAGATGTGCACTGCCAGCATTTCCAAAAGTGGATAACCTGGAAGACAAAAGGCACCATCTCAAAATACCTGACCTCAGTTCTCTAAAAAACTCATTAGAATCAGTCCTCTCGACTACCTCAATGGCTGTTTCACAGAACACTACCGGTTGTTTTGGTTTATTTAATTAAAAACACTGTTCGCAACGGTGTCACATTTACCAGGTTGTCAATGTGTTCATTACTATGTTAGTTTGATTATATATTACTCATGACAATTCTTCTTAAAATAAAGCAGTATTCTAAAAAGCTCCCTCCCTCTCCACCCTGAAAACTTTCAGTCTTTACCAACAGAGGCCAAGTATGAATATTTGAGTTGAAAGCACAGTTTCCAGTACCTGAAGTAGGGTTTATCTGGAGACATGGTAATCTGCATAACTTCACTGGTCATATCCAGTTCAGCAAATGCTTTTCGTAACCCTTCTGACTGCAGGATAATTTTATTAACAACTTTTGTACTGCAGAAATTGAAGTCTAACAAGTCCTCAGGTTCTTGAGTGTTTATTTTGCACACTGTCACTACACCTCCTTCTTCCAAGAACAGCATCAAGGGGTAACCATAACCACGGTAACACATCTTAAGGGCTGTTGATGTTCCTGAAAAAGATAATGAAATTTACATTCTTCAGAGAGCTAGCTAGCACATCTGATCACTTTAGAAAGTTCACATTTTACTGCTATGCAGGGCACAGATCAATTTGATTCAGCATGTTTGGTCCAGCTTCCAATAGACCAACGTAGCATGCTTAATGCAACCTCCTAAGGACCATATGAAGTGCAAAACGAATTCATCTTTCTGTAGATGCCAGTTCAAATCCTGCTTGTGTCATGTGCCAAACAGGTCACACTAGCTGTGACAATGAAGCTGGATATGCTACAAATACATAAGTGGCACTAGAAAATCCTCCATGGTCCTGAGGCTTTCTCTGGCTCATACCATCTTTATTTACTACTCTTGTTACTTGCACAACTCAAACTGAAGTTAAGACAATTTAGCCCGCATTACATTTTGCTGGGTAATCATAATCTGAACATTTGCTTTCCCAAAATCAGGGTGCTGTTTAGTATAGTTGACTTAGGCCTTTAGGTCAGAGTCACAACAGAAACAGCAGAGGAATGCAAAGTTCAACACACAGCTGCAATGTTAGAACTACCCAAAAAACCTGTCATGGTATCACTCTACTACATGCGAGTACACAGTGCTTCCTTACAGTCATGCTTGTATGTAGTTATTTTGTTTGTGAAAATAATTTTTTAAAACCACCAGGAAGAAGTCATTTACAGGAAATAAAATTCACCAAGATCTGGATTTAGGTTTTTTTGTTCTCTTTAAACAGATCAGTTCACGTAATTCAACATTTGTACACATAATCGTGAAGGCAGCTTCCCATGCACCTCTGTCACTGAAAAGACTACAAACAGGATCAATAATGGAGTCTTCCTCATTTTCGTGATTCACACACTTGATAAAGAAAATCTGAAGTGTGTGTACAGCACCTGAAACACTACCCAATCCAGCTGCAGATTTGTGAGACTGTAGGTGAGTATAATTCCTCAGTACCTTATCTGCAAGCTGGAGATAATATTCACAAAATAGACGCAGGTGCGGCCTGAAGGGGGGAAGGAACAGAAGGTGCAACATAACAGCTATTCCACTGGGAGCAATAGCACAGTGAACCGATAGTGCTGCCTGGAACCCATGCAGACTTCAAGCCCAGAACACATCCTAATTCCTTGTTAATATGCTTGTTAGTATTTCTGAGATAGCTGGATGTTCCAGGTCTGTTCCAGAAATACTGGAGATCACATTTGTTATCAAGCAGATACAATTTTTTTTGTTACCAAGACAAACTCCAAGCTATGTGTATACTGTCTTCCAGTGTGCTGATTTCTGCTGCAGCTCACAGCATTTAGTCAGCCTGAGTCCCCCGTGAGGCTAATGCGGATCCCCTGTGGCCTTAAGATGTACTGACAGCTTTCCTGCTTTTTCATCTGACAGTGACAGCTCTGGTAAGAGGCTCACCCCTTGCCCAAGCAGTAGTTTTAGCCTGAGGCTGAGGGTATGCGTAGCCTGCCCTGCTGACCACTTAGAAGCATGTGACAGTGTGAAGCACAGTCCTTTACTAAAGGAAAACTGGTGCTCTCTGCATGCATACTAACTACCCTGGATGGGCTGCAGAGGAGCTATTCTGCCAGCTGTGCCCACACTCTTCCTTTAAGTGAAGGGCACATGGACACATTTGCATTTATGTTATGCGGATGATCTGGGCCCCAGACTGAAAACAGATCAACAGGAAAGGCAGTTGCAGCATGGGTCAGTCCTAGGGCACAGTATTGGCCTCAGAATAATAACTCCAGCCTAAACATCACCCAACTTGCCAGAGATATCTAAACAAATTACTTGACAGGTTTCCTTATCGAGAGAAACTATTTGGACCTTCAGTCCCAAACAGAGCTAGGATACAAACTGTGGCAGTGCACTGGACTTCATGCCTCAAAAGGGTTCTCTCCCAAAACAAGCAGTTCTTTTGTGCCTTACACAGATCCAGGAAACATTATCTTCACAGGAAGAATCCCCTGTTTCTCAGCTACCCCAACAGCATCACAGAGACACATCACAGTGCACGCTTGTTTTAGCTTAAGGATCCTGCTTAGCAGCAATAGCTGCCATACTCAGAAGGACTGAAGCTGAGGTCAGACTTTTTTGCAAAGGCTGGAAATCTCTCTATGCCTATGTACAGGTTTCACTACATGATTACATGTGATGCACACGCTTACACTGTCAAGGTAAATATGAGCCATACCTGGCAAAGAACTGGTATCAAAAATAGTCAGGCAGTCAAGAAGAACAGACAAATTGATCCGGAATGTCACCGTTTGCTCTTGGACAGCAAATTCCTGAAAAATCTCTGCCTGTAAGAGATGAAAGGAGGGAAGTTTCTGTAATTATTTTACCATTTACACTTATTTCCTTAAATTCAGTGCTTTCACTTTCAGAGATCAGTGCAATACAAAACAATTCCTACAAAGTAACACAACCATCATTTAAAGAAAAGTAGGTCTTCAACCTCAAAACTAGTAAAATAAAATCAGGACACAGCTGAAAAAAAGTAGCTTGGCATAAGCATGAAAACCTAAACACTTCCCTTTCACAGTTCAAAAACAAACTACAAATGTTAAAGCCTAAAGCTGCCTACTTCTGGAACTGAAACATTCAGGCAAATATATCATATGTAACACTTGTTTGACTTTTCTTCACTCCGAGCATGAACAAACATTCAAATAATAAAGGAAGAACGGAACACAATAGCGAGTTCACAGCATTGAAACGTGTGGAATGTGCCTTGGACTAGCCTGATAGGGGTAAACTCCTCTAAGCTACCCCATTTGCTACTGGATGCTAGCTGCTTTGTGGTAAGTGAAAGAACACAGTATCTCGGAAGCAAAGCAGGGTGATGTGAGCTACTTTGCAACAAGCTTTTACATATTTTTACCGGCAGCCAAAAGAGACAGCAAACCCCATCCTAGGGTGCATCAGCCACAGCATCACCAGCTGGTCAGCAGGGGTGATTCTCCCACTGTATTCAGAGTTGGTGCAGCCTCACCTGGAGCACTGTGGGCAGTGCTAGGACCCACCATTAAAAAGGATGTGAAGGTCCTGAATGTGTCCAGAGGAGGCAACAGAGGTGGTGACGGGGCTGGAAGGAAATGTCCTGTGAGGAGTGGCTGAGGGCTCTGGGCTTGTCTAGTTTGGAGAGAAGGAGGCCGAGGGGGGACCTCCTTGATCTCCTACAGCTTCCTGAAGAGGGGAAGAGGCAGGTGCTGAGCTCTGCTCCCTGGTACCCAGTGACAGGACAGATGGGAATGGTTCAAAGCTGCACAGGGAGACATTCAGACTGGACATCAGGAAGCATTTTTTTTTTACCAAGAGGGATGTCAAACACTGCAACAGGTTTCCTGGAGAAATGGACAATGCCCCAAGCCTGTCAGTGTTTAAGAGGCATTTGGACAATGCCCTTAACAACAGGCTTTAATGTTTGGTCAGCCCAAAAGTGATCCGTGCTAGTGACAAAACCAGTATTTGGTCAGGCCAGAAGTGATCAGCAGTCAGATAATTGTTGTGGGTCCCTTCCAACAGAAACTATTCTATTTTATACTTAACACGTCAACACTCCCAAAGGAACCTCCAGTCACTGTTCCTCTTCTCCTGCCCACGTGCCCACTACTTAGCTTCCAGTAGGACATGCTGGCCGGTTCATGAACCAGCTTGAGCCACCCACATAGCAGAAAGCTAACCAAACAAATACAGCACTAGTGTAAAGAAGGACTGCACAGCAAAGAGCAGGAGAAAGCAAGGGGAGATGCAGGAACAGGGAGACTCAGGCTTCTCCCTTTCCACACACAGCTCAGACTGCAGTTTCAGAGACAGCAAAGGCACCGATGCTGAAGGACAGAATGGCAAAGTTAGGTTTGAGTTACTACAACAAAAATATTCCTCATCCTTTCCACTTACATCCCCAGTATCACACATGCTTTCAAAAACAGGACCCAGCGCTAACGCCTGTTCTTGAAGCATTTACAAGTCAGATATGCTTTAAATAAAAACAAATGCAATCACTTGGAAAATAAACCATTGTTAGAAGAATTACAAATAAAAGTGCACCTTAAAAAAAGAAAATTAAAAGTAAAGCCAACAGTCATTGCTACAGAAGAGGCAGCAGAAGAGCAAGCAAAGCTGCTTTTGATCTTATATTAGATGCCCTATTAAATACCAGTTAAGTCACTTAGGCTGCTATTTAAAGTTTCCTGTATGGACAAGGATAGGTGAGATCCTCCATCTATGGTAACTTCCCGAGCACCTTTCCTAGACTAAGCACAGGCAGAACCAGAGAGTAGACAGAACAGATTCTGTGATGGAGTCCTGCGGTTGGAAGCCCTCAGCTCAGCCCAGCCGACGTGCTGTAGATGGGTGTCTGAATCTGTGCTCTCTTTCAAAGTGGACAGAACTCACTTCCCTTTCACAGCCCGGACACCTCAGGAATGACCACAGCGTTTCCCTCACGGCTCCCACTGCCGTGCCGCCCTGTCAGCGGAGCTTCCCCGCTCGTCCTCTACTATGAGACAAGGATGGTGGTTCCCTACTGTCTCCGGCGGCGTTCGCAGCCGCTCTGCTCCGCAACGTCCGCAGCATCCCACCTGGATGAAGGCGTTGGCCTGGATGCACTTGGCGTCCTCCACCGTCACCCTCAGCCCATTGACCGTGGCGAAGCAGGTGGCGTGGTCCTGGAAGTGAACGGCCCTGAGGAGGCTGGAGAGGTGCCGGGCATTGTCCAGGCTGGCGGACAACACGTACGGCTCCGCGCTGCCGGCCGGCTGCGCCGTCAGCGGCATACCGACCTCGCCCACCGCATCGGAAGCGGAAAGACTGCTGAAGCGCGGGCGGAAGTGAAGCCGGGCGGAAGTGAAGCCGGGCGGAAGTGAAGCGCGGACGGAAGTGAAGCCGGGCGGAAGTGAAGCGCGGACGGAAGTGAAGCCGGGCGGAAGTCAAGCGCGGCACTGCGTGGTGCGCCCGAAATGGCGGTGGCCAAGAGGAAGCGTGGGGGCCTTGCGGAGCGGCCGGCGAAGCGGGCTAAGGCGGCGCCGAGCGCGACCGAGCCGAGAGACTCGGCGGCACCGGAGGAATACAGCATCCCGCCGCCGGTGTCACAGGTGCCCGGGGGGGCGGTGCTGGGGACCCACTGCTCGGCCGGGTTGGAGGGTCTGATGTATGGCTTCTTTATGGTAGTAGGAGAAGAACGTTGTTCTGGTGGATGGTTTGTCCCTGGCTGTGCCAGGGGGTTGGGACTAGATGATCTTTAGGGTCCCTTCCAACACGAGCCATTCTGCGATGCTATGATTCACTCGAAAGTGAACTTTAAATAAGATGTATTTTGAACAGTTGGATAATCCTGTTATATCCAAAAAGTAGATAGGATTTTTTTTTTTTTTCGCATTTAGGAACCGCCCTAAGGGGGTGTTAGTAATTTCTTTGCAGTTTGTTTAAAATAAACCCAAAAAGTAGCACACTGAAGTCTGAGATTTCGTCACGTGCTCATATGTAGAAGACCTGAATTGCGCTCTGAGGCAGCAGCTCGGCTCCCGTGGCAGGGAAGGGGGCTGACTTTTGTGAACAAGCAGTGCATGTGGAGTACTTAGGTGTTTTGTATGAATCAAAAGCTTCCTATGTGACCATACTGTAGCAGGATAGGTGACACATCTTAATGTAAAAACGTAGGCTCCTGTGTTCTGTTCTGCTGCAAGAGTGATTCTGTCCGGATTGAGCAGATAATGTTAATAGCAAATGTTTTTGCTGTGTTTTTCTGTAATTAAAGTTCAAACCTTTAGTGTTGCTCTGTTGTAGTAGTTTTAAGGCTGTAAACTTCCTGCTTAACTTTTGTATCTTTTTTTTTTTCTTTTCCCTAGGGTAAATGGAAGAACAAGGAACGAGTGCTTATTTTTTCTTCTCGTGGTATTAATTTCAGAACAAGGCACCTAATGCAAGACCTAAGGACATTGATGCCTCATTCTAAAGCAGGTGAGGCATCCTTCCTAACTTACATTTTCAGATTAGTTTTAAACCAAGAACTCTTTGACAACCTGTTCTTTTTAAAACTGTGGTACATAACTGGTTTGACGAACTTATACTTGAAACAACAAACCCCTTTTGCGCCAACAAACACAGCAGCTGTTGTTGTATCTTAATATTTCCTGAAAAATGACTCCTGTGACCTCAATCCTGTAAGTGCATAAGTACTTTTGATGCGATGTTTATTTATGGTATAACATGTCTGAAACAACTTGATAGTTAATCTTTCATTTATAGCAGTAATTTTTTTGCAAAAGGAAGAAAGAACTGCTGAAAGAATTGCTTGTGTTAAATTGCTTTTCCTGCCTTCTAAATGTTGTTCTTGTCTTCCAGATACTAAAATGGACCGTAAAGACCAGTTATTTGTAATTAACGAGGTAATCCAGGATTTAACCAATGCTTTTTTTTTTTTTCCTCTGGAAATCCAATGCGCAAGAAAAAAAGGGCAACCAATTTCATAAATTAAAATTACAGATACTCAAAAAGTGCTCATGTTAAAACAGGAAGTGACTTTTGATTAATGAAACCTCAATTAAACATATACATTTGTCATGAGGAAGTAAAGCAGAATGTGCTTTTTGGTATATGTGAAAGATATATTACAGTTTATACTTGGGGAAAGCAGGGAACAAAAATCCAGCCAGGCCGAACAATGTAGGATGTCCGCAGTTCTGAACCTAGAACCTAATTTCACAGCTCGTGCTCTAATGTGTATATCCTGGAGATCTTACCAGGTTGCTTATAGCTTTAATGAAGTTATTACTCCTGGTAATAAATATGTGAGATTTTTCAACAAGACAAGTGTTTCCATTTAAAAATGGGGATCAGTATTAAGATGAGAGACCTTTGCTTTTAAAGTTACATTTTGGAGGGGGGAAGATATTAGAGATTAATGTGGAATGTTTTTTAAAACATCTTCAGAAGTTTGTAAACAGCTAATTTGGTGTATCTCTTATAGGTGTGTGAAATGAAAAACTGCAATAAATGCATCTTTTTTGAAGCCAAAAAGAAACAGGATCTCTATATGTGGTAAGGAAATGTTATGTTTTCTTACATTTCTATGTATAGCTGGGGATGCTCCCTTGTATCTGAAGTTTTTTACTGCAATAGTGAAGATGTGTGAAGTAGTGTTAGCTGAATCTGTACTAATCTTGCACTTCTGTGGGTCGTGCAAGTTTACAGTGCGTGACCACCTTTTTTAGACTTTATCGAAGCACTTTACAAAGATGTTCACAAAGCAAGTGTTTGTAAGTATGTTAAAGGAACTCAGTAATGCTGCAAAAGCAACTGAAACTACTTCAGTGCAGCAATGACTGGTTGGAGTGCACTGTAGAAATCCAGTGTACCTTCTGGCTGCTCTTAACGTTTTTCTTTTCTGTCTTCCCCACCACATGCCCCCTGCAGGCTTTCAAATACACCACAGGGACCATCAGCTAAATTCTTAGTGCAGAATGGTAAGTTGGCTGACGTTATTGCATTTGGACTTTTACTTTCTTTTTGTACAGTTTTATGTAAGTAGTAAAATGATCTTTTTTTAAAAAAATCACTGTAGTTCACACTTTGGCTGAATTGAAGATGACAGGAAACTGCCTCAGGGGTTCACGGCCCCTTTTGTCTTTTGATCCAGTAAGTATAGGTTTTATTTCACTGAGTGTTTCAGTGAGTATTTCATGTTCGGGTTTTTTTGCATGGCTGTTGCATTTAGCTTTGTATGTAAAATTATTTTTTTTCTTCCTAGATATTTGACAAAGAGCCACACTATGCCCTGCTAAAAGAATTGTTTATTCAGGTTGGTCTGTAGTTCTGCTGTCCAGTGTTTCTTCCTCATTGGAAATGTTTTTTGGCAAAGTATTTTAAAATATCAAGGGGTTTTTTTAAGTAGCAGTTTTACACTTAACAAACTTGCAGAAAATCTGCAAAGTGTTAGGGTCATGTGCTTAAAATCATGGGGACACTTTCATGACTTTAGAGTTTGAAATGTAACCTGGGATCGGGATCTTGGAAAACTGAAATTAATTAAACATGATCCATTTATGTTGGGTGTCTTTAAATACAGATAATAAGAAATACTGCCTTTCATTACAGATCTTTAGTACTCCACAGTATCATCCCAAAAGTCAGCCTTTTGTGGATCATGTTTTCACCTTCACTGTCACAGATGAGAGGATCTGGTTTCGGAATTACCAGGTAAGTGGTCTCTTAGCTCCTCAGGAGGAGCTCAATGGAATAGTTTCATATCAAATCCACTAATTACAATAAAATGAGAAGAATCCTTATTGTCAGGATATGCCAGCAGATAGTGCTTGCAGCAGGTAATCTTAGTGTCCTAAAATGAATTCTTCTGTAGTTCTGGAGAGAACTGGTTTAAGTTCTGTTTACTTCAGCTTCCTTTCTGTTAGCTGTGATTCTGTGATACTACCTGAAGCCTAAGCTTTGCTTGCCTTTTAACCTCACTTGCTGCTTTGACCCAAAGTGTGTTGGAGCTTAGTTTTTAAAGAGAGGCTTCACAAACACCGACTACTCTCTAAAGGCTTGCTTGAAGCTGAAGAACTGCTTTGTATATAGAATTGTGTCTAACTTATCAGCTTCAGTGGCATTGTATCTTGGATTTAAATTCAGTTGTGTATCACCATATGCAAGGTGCTTACAGGGTCATATACTTTTATTAGATCTATAAATGAAGAAAGTATTCTTATTGCAGATAATAGAAGAAGATGCATCTCTAGTAGAAATTGGGCCTCGTTTTGTCCTGAATCTCATAAAAATCTTCCAAGGTAGCTTTGGAGGACCAACTCTGTATGAAAATCCCCATTACCAGTCCCCAAATATGGTAAGCAGCTTTATTTTTGTCTTCCCTTTCATTTGGAAATTAACTTGAAAGCCAATCTGTAGTCTGTGCAGGAGAATCATGTATACCTCTCCCTGGAATCTGTTGTAGAACAGAAGTGCCTTAACTAATCCTAATTTGAGAACAGAGTCGATGAAAAACGGCATTACGTTGAGGATTTTGACAATTAAGCAGAGAAATTACCACCTGTTTCTTTGAAACCTGATTTCTTCCTTTTTACTTATTTGAAACCTGATGAAATTCAAATTCTTATTTTCATAGCATCGACGGCTGGTAAGATTGTCAGTGGCGGCTAAGTTTAGAGAGAAACAGCACGTGAAGGAAGTACAAAAGATTAAGAAACAAGAAAGTAAGGTGCTCATTAAAGAAGATCCCACTGAAGTGGTCTTTGAAACTCCAGCTGAAGAAAAGCCAGTGGAAATACAGCTTGTGAAACCAGAGTCAAAGCCAATTGTTAAAGATAAAAAGAAGCTACGCAAAATTCAGAGAAAGAAGCAGAAAAAGCTTTTCAGAACTGAGTCATCAGTTTAAATGTTACAAATGTTGAAACCAGTTATATTGACATAATTTTGTAAATACCTGTTGTTTACTTGTTTTTACAGGCAAAACTAACAATTTCAGTTTTAAGTAAACAGTATCATTTTATTAGGGTAAGTTTGCACTCGTGTATTGTCTTCATTTCTTTGAGGGGTTTATGGGTTTTGAAAAACAAGCCAGGGAACAGAGAAAGAAAATGAGACACTCCAAATATTTCTGTGTTTGGGAATTGGCCTCTTATACTTGAAGACCTATGGGAAACAGCTCACTGCAACAACACCTACAAAGAATAAAAATAACTGGGTAGTCACTGGTGCTCATCATGAATGAATTCAAGGGCCAGCTTTCCTAGTCTGACAGCAGTAGAAAACTTAGAAATTTGAACTATTGGAATTTTGTCTTGGGGAGTGATGGTAATATTTTTGATACTCATAATTCCTAGGGAGTGCAGATGTTTGTGACCTTGGCATTACTTATAGTAAAAAATCTGCTGCTTTTGCCTGTGGTAGCTCCTGTACCTAATCGGATTCTGAGGACTTGAAATGTAGCTAAGGGGGAGAAGCAGGCTAATGGGATTCTAGCCCTTGATACCAAATTCATTGCAAGAGGTACATGCTACCCATGATTTGGTATCAAAACTATACACCTTCAGTAGCCTGAAACAGAATTGCTCATGATTCTGTTAAGACAACTGTGCTTTAAAAGCATGGAATTCCATACTTCTAGACATGCAACAAAGTTTTTTACAAAAATGCTGTCCTCTTGGTTCAGTTGTATGCTGTTTGGGTTGTGTAAGTCCATACAGATTTTTTCCATATAAAATCAGCAAGTAAGCTTCCACTATTGTTTGAAAGTGATTACAACCATCATCATGGCTTGACTTCGTGAACGAAGATTTGGGAAGGGCTTTACCCACGCTTACTACAAGCACACTGATGACTAAGAAGGCCAATGTGGGATAGGCAAATCCGGCTACAAAAAGCACAGCAGAAGGTCTCCTTGGGTGGAACAGGTGGGACACGATTCTTCCTGCGTTGTCTTTTCTCCTCGAGACTAGTTCTTCTTGAGCTCTCAAAGAAGTCAGCGGCATTATGTATGGTGTGCCTCCAAGTCTCCCGATTGGAGGCCAAGGTGGACCACTGATGGTAGTCAGTATGGCCAAGGCTAAGGTATTGTTTCAGGGAGTCCTTGTATCTCTTCTTTGGGGCACCTCTCTTGCGGCTACCAGTGGCAAGTTCACCGTAAAACACGATCTTGGGGAGGCGGTGATCCTTCATTCTAGAGACGTGCCCTGCCCAGCGCAGCTGCAGTTTCAGCAATGTGGCCTCGATGCTGGTGACCCCTGCCTGTTCGAGGACAGTGACATTAGACACATAGTCAGTCCAATGGATGTTTAGAATTGTATGGAGGCAGCGCTGATGAAAGCGTTCCAGGAGTCGCAGGTGATGACGGTAGATGACCCATGATTCAGACCCATATAAAAGAGTAGACAATACAATGGCTCTGTAGACACTGATCTTTGTACTTTTCTTCAGGTGTTTATTACACCAGACTCTTTTATGGAGTTTTCCAAAGGCTCTATATGCCTTTGCTATTCTGTTGTCTATCTCTTTGTTGATTGTGGCATCCGAGGAAATGATGCTTCCCAGATAGCTGAACTGCTGAACTGTCTTAAGCTCTGACTCGCTGATGGTAATATGGGGATGGCGATAATCTTCTTGGGGTGCAGGTTGGTAGAGGACTACTGTCTTCTTCAAGCTGACTTCCAGCCCAAAAACCTCAGCCGCCTCCGCAAAGCAAGATGTTAAACGCTGCAGAGCTGCTTCTGTGTGGGCAACAAGGGCGGCATCATCAGCAAAGAGCAGTTCACGGACAAGATGGTTTAGGGTCTTAGTGTGGGCCTTCAGTCGCCTTAGATTGAATAGGCTACCATCGGTACGATATCGAATATAAATGCCATCTTGTTCGTCGAGGTCTGCTGTAGCCCTTTGGAGCATCATGCTGAAGAAGATTGTGAATAAGGTCGGTGCGAGAACGCAACCTTGTTTCACACCATTGGTTATTGGGAAAGGCTCAGAGAGTGCATCACCATACCTGACTTGGCCTTGCTGATCCTCATGTAACAGAATAATCATTTTGAGGAACTTGGGGGGACAACCTAATCGTTCTAAGATCAGCCACAAGCCTTTCCTGCTCACAGTGTCAAAAGCTTTGGTGAGGTCAACGAAAGTTACGTATAACCCCTTATTCTGTTCTCTACACTTTTCTTGCAATTGTCTGAGAACAAATACCATGTCTGTGGTACTTCTATTAGCCCTGAAACCACACTGACTTTCAGGTAGAAGTTCTTCTGCGATAGCAGGTACTAGTCTGTTCAATAGTATTCTTGCAAGAATTTTACCAGCAATGGAGAGCAGTTATACCACGGTAGTTTGAGCAGTCTGACTTGGCACCTTTTTTCTTATACAGAGTGACGATGATTGCGTCACGAAAGTCTGATGGTATTTTGCCTTGTTCCCAACAGCACACAACTAGCTCATGAAATTTAGCGTGGAGTGCTTGGCCTCCATGCTTCCATATTTCAGGTGGGACTCCGTCAACCCCAGCTGCCTTGCCAGTTTTCACCTGCTGTATGGCCTTAAGAGTCTCTCCCATGGTAGGGGCTAAATCCAATTCGTTTTTCACCGGATGTTGCGGAATGTGCTGGATTCCTTCACCTTGGACTACACGATTAGCACTAAAGAGGGTTTGAAAATGTTCAGACCAACGATTCAGGATGGAGATTTTATCTGTAAGAAGCGTTTGGCCATCTGCACCAAGTAAGGGGCTTTGAACCTGGAATGTGGGCCCATACACTGCCTTCAGAGCCTCATAGAATCCTCTGTGGTCACCCAAATCTGCACATAGTTGAGTCTTTTCTGCTAGGTTGACCCACCACTTGTTCTGGATGTCTCTAAGTTTCTGTTGGAGTTTGCTACATGCAAGACGAAAGGCTGCTTTTCTTACATGGCAGAGTGGCTGAGCGAGGTGTGCT